>NC_142523.1:7165423-7205423 GCF_964205215.1 Stylophora pistillata
CAAAGGTCAGAGTAAATAAATAAGATACAGTAGTAAGATAAAAAGAGTATGTGGCGAAACTAAGCAAATTCTAACCCGAAAATCACTACAAAAATACAAATGGAAACAACTACATGCTAAGCTTAGGGCTCAAACAAACATAAAATACTGAAACATACCAAAAGCTAGTATAGCTTAGAATCCGCTTTAAGGGCACTCTCAGGAAGGCAACAAATCAACTGAACTCACCGAGCAAACGGTTGTAACTTATAGTAAAATACAGGAAAAGGTAAAAATAACTTAAAAACAAATTTGGGCTAGGAGCGGTTAATTAAACAGGAATTACATAAGGGAAATGGGCAGTTAAACAGGAATTACATAAGGGAAATCGGAAGTTAAATGAATAATGCAATTAACACATTACTAATACAGTTAACACATTACTAACACAATTAACAGATTACTAACATTACTGACAAATCGCTAAAATTCCATAAAATAAAATAAACAGAATGAACATGATTTAAATAGAAAATAAGCGTAAGTGATTCTGTCATATCAGTTAACTGTGAGAGGCTTGCTTGATGTGGAGTGTGACAGAAATGTTGATTAATTGTGAGTCATGCAAAAGATTCCTTCTCCTCTTCTTCCCCCCTGGCATATTAAATAACGGAAAATTATGCAATTATTGCTGTCTATAAACTGGAAGATTTTACACCACTAACATAGTTTGTACATACTGTACGATTTAACCAGGTTAAAATCTTCCAGTTTAAAGACTAAGATAATCACATCTTATTTCATTAAATATATTCCCCTGTCTCCTTGCATTTTAAGCCCTTGCAAAATTAGGTGCACTGTTGTGATTATCCAGTTCTTTTCTCTTAAAAAGGCTGTTCAAAGTTGTTTGCATCAGAAGACGTGAACCATCCATTGGTTGTTCTGGATCCCTCAGCATCTGGTTTCAAGGGAATCCCAAACCCATCAAACAAATGCAAAGTGAAGTCAGTGCAATACTTAGACACAAAATGGAAACCACTTGCCAAGAAAGATGCTGATACATATAGTATAAGCAGCCTTTCAAGCTGGCCCTATGCAGCATTATCGGTAGGTACCCTTGAACAAACTTAATGATAATTTTTTTCTTCCTGCATTTACCTCTGAAAAGCTTTAGAGCAGCACAGCACCAAAAAAAAAAATCCAATGCAATACAGTACAAAGCATTCAAAAAAGGAATTCATACATTTGAATTGCAGTTCAATGAGCTCTATGTCTTTCTGTTTGTCACAGTGGAACGGACGTCTGAATTCTGCTTATTTCGGTTACATCACAAGAGTGAATGTTGACTGTGGGAAAGGACCAAAAGCACAAAACTACTGTGTTCTTTTCAAAACAAGTGGATCATTGTCAGGTACTAAGTTTTCATGTTTCCATTTAAATAGGATTGTTCCCTTCAAGAGGTCCTCCTCTTACTTTAGTTTATATGGGTATCGATAATAATGCAGTGTAAGTAAAAGCATTGGTAGCTCCCCCTTCCCCTCAAAACTCCCCTAACCCACCCCCTCCCCCCACCCCTTAGATGGAATGCTATTCCAGTACAAGTTACCACTCTAACAGTCTCCTGGAATTCACATCTGACTAGTAATTTTTTTCTCCTTACAAAAAAGTGTTCTACTATGACCTTGATGGACACATTTTATTTGGGTACATTCAAAGCAAAATAAATTTAAAGTGATCTAAAGGAAGGAAGTGATTTTTTACAATTACCTAAAGGAAAGGTAAAGGAAAGCGATTAAAAGGATGTGTAGTTAGAGACTCCCCAAACATCTTTGGTTATTTTAAAAGACAGGTTTCTCTACAAAATATTTCACACCTTTGACTATAAAAAAATAATTTCAGAAAAACTTTTATCCCAGTAGTTGCAGTGTGAGTGACTGAGCTCTGAGGAAGGATAATTTAGTTCCTTCCTCCAACTAGCTAACAATGACACTGGCTCAACTGAAGGGAAAAGAAAAAGAAATTTATGTAACTAGTTAAATTGAAATTACCTTTCCAGCTACCAGTTCAATCCATTTGCTTTCACAGACTTGAAATGGTTCCACAACCTGAAAAGAGCTTGCACTCTTTTGTAAGTGACTGGTGCCTCTGAAAGTACTCTTTTTTTTCTCTGTTACATGTAGTGACCATTCCAGACCCTTTAACTCAAATACCACCAGTTACTAATGCACAGTCAACCACAGTAAAGCATCCAACAAAAAAAACCACCAAGAAGGCTCCCACAGTAACAACAGCAGCAACAAAAATAACAGCAGCAGCAACAACAACAAAAGCAGCAGCAGCAACAACAACAACAACAACAACAGCAGGAACAACAACAACAACAACAACAGCTATAACAGCAGCAGCGGCAACAACAACAGCAGCAGCAACAACAGCAGCAACAACAACAAAAGTAACAACAACAACAAAAGCAACAAAAAAGACAACACGCTTTAGTTCAGTTGTGACTGTGAAATCAACTACAAATCATGTGGAACACACAACACAAAGGACAGTTACATCTGCAAATGCTGAAACCTACCCTGAAACTAAAGTATGTGAATAAACTATATACTTACTTCTTTTGTCTAAGAGCCTCTTTGTGGTTGTGCCACTTACACACCTTATTAGCTTAATTTAGGGATTAAATTGATTGCGGCTTAGGGATTAAATTGATTACAACATTTCCCTGTTATCATTTTTTTTGTGATGTTAAACCATTAGTTTTTGTTTTAGTGTCGACATCAAAGTGAGATATGGAAATTAGCCAAGTGCTTGTGCTTTTCACTTAAGTTAGGCCCTTTTGGCTGCCAGGGTTTACTACTTGGATAATTGACACATAAATCTGGTTTTGTTGACTTCTTTTCTTGTCTTGTAATTTTTCAATTTCATTCCTGTACTTTGAAGAGTTAGCATTAAATTTATTATTTTCCAGGTAAAACCAGACTGACTGTAGATAACAATCAATTTATTACACGACTCGGGCAGTCAGAGGGCCAATAACTAAAATCAACCAATCAAAATGCTCTATTGCCAGTCAATATTCTCTCAGTATTGGATCGGGCATTGTCCCGAATGGTCCCGAATGATACCGCACTTGAGTGACCCTTTGAACTTCAGTCGTATAATAAATCTCTTATTAACCAAGCTTGCTGGAAGCATACTGGAAGAATATCGGTCCTCGGTCTTTTTTGTACGGACCGAGCACAGCTCGGTCTGTACTGTCAAGACCTCGGGCCAATATTCTCCCAGTACGGCCCTCACGCTTGGTTAATAAGATATATGTATTCCACCACTCTGAATTTGTTTCCAGGCCCCTTCCTCTAAGCCAACAACAACAGGAAGTACAAGAGGCACATTAGCAAAAACACAGAAGGCTTCCACAACAGAAAGCCAAGTTATTACAGGTCATCCTTCTGAAACGTTGCCAACAGAATCAACTGCAGGAGATTTTGCAACTGTGGAACCAACTCACCATAGTTTAGAAAGTAAAGAGCCAGAAAATAATGAAAGTAAGTTTAGTGCTCAAAAACAAGACAAGCTGGAGGACTTGATGGTTTTTGTAGTGGTAGGAGTGGTAGCTTTGATCTGTGTCGCTGTTGGGCTGCTGTGCACTTGGGTCATAATCAGTCAGCGGAGGAAGCGCAGGTAACTGTCATTCGTTAGTGGTGGCTTTGAATGTATTTTGTGTTTGACACTTTCAAGTCTGGCAAAAGCTTTCCCTATGTGAGGCCATTTAAATGGAAGCTACTGATCAGTTGTTTGATGTGTTACTGTTTAGTATGCCGAATAAGGTGGCTTTTAAGTCTTTAATATATATGAAACCTCAGTGACTAACCATTCAAATGAAAGCTATAATTATGCAGTGCTTTTAATTGTTTAAACTATCTATTTTTACTGTGCAAGGTGGTTTTGAATCAAAGGGTGGGTTATTTGCACAAGGCCATGGGTTTTATGCAATTAGTAATCCTCAGGCTCTCTCTCCATAAGAGGATTGATTTAATTCAATTAAAATGTCCATCCACTGTTAGCTTTCAGCACTCTTGACACCATTCACACAACAAAAAGCTTGAATTTGTTTAAAGAATTGGCACTAAGGGTCTCTAGCCAAATCTCTAGGTTGTTGGAAATCTTCAGCTGGGTTGATTAAATGGAATATTAGAGAAAATGTGGAGTAAACCAGATGATATTCAGAGTGTAGAATGTCAATTTAGGAGAGAAACCTCAACTGCGATTGAAAATTTTTCTCTCACTTGTTAGTTGATTAAATGGAATATTAAAAAAAAGGTTGAGTAAACCAGATTATATTCAGAGTGTAGGGTGTGAAAGGGGAGAAACCTGAACTGTGATAGAAAAATTTTCTCTCACTTTTTAGGAATGCTGCCAGTTATGGTGCCGGAACAACAGGTAGAGTTATTATGTATCCTTGAGTTACACCCTTTCACTCCTGAGATCTCAATAGGAATTCTTCTTACTGTCTGCCATACCATTCTTATTATATTACTTTGGAGAATTTAGTATTGGATCAACTAAAAGGGTCCAAAATTGCGCTTTCCTGGTCGCCAATGTGACTAAAAACTTTGCACTTGCAACCAGAATTTCACAACTGGTCGCCAGCAGGCGATTAACTATTTCATGCCACGATAATTATACAAACAATAACTTTGATTTTCAGCCAAATCGATGTGTAGCTTGTGTTTCGCTGCAAAGGAAAAATTTTATTGTCACTTTTTGGCGACCACGTTTTTCCCTATGGCAACTGAAAAAAAAATCCAGTCGCCAGTTTGTGCCTGCCTAATAAAAGTTAATTTCGGACCCTGACTAATTATCTCTCAATCGATATTCTCGTCACTTGTCTGCTTGATGTTGTATTGATACTGTAAGGAGAAATTCTATCTTGGTCACCCCATGGGAGTTAAAGGTTAGCATGAGTGAGATAGTAGTTATAAGCAAAGTTCTCAGTGAAGTGAAGCAATATGTCATCGTTGAATATCTTTATGTAAAAGGTTTACTTGTTCTTCCAGTTAGCAGAGAGTCGTCTTTTCCAGTACCGTGTGAGCTACAAGATAAACATTCTGTTCACTTTACTGTGGCTGAAAGGCTTTCCTGTTTGTTCTTTGATTTTTGTATTTCTGGGTTATTTTATTTTCATGCAAGTTTGTTTTATTTGTTTATTTGTTAGTTATTACAAACCCTACAACTGGTTCACAGGTAAGTGGTAACCTTAGCGCTTTAGCTTTTACAGGCTGACTTCAGTAATTCTGCTTTTTGGCTGCTGTTATTTTATTCATTGATTAGGTGAGAGAAAGTAGTGTTATGCCAGTAAATCACAATTGTTGATACATTTTGAAATACTATTTTGCTGGTTAAAGTAAGTAAAACTTTGAGAAAATTAGCTAGAACTTCTTCTGGAAAATGAAAGGATTAAACTTGCAATGCACTGTCTTTGTTTTTTATTTACGAGGATCGAACCTTACATTCAGTTTTGCTTTGCCCACTGAATGGCTTTTCTATCGGTTGATCACCTGCTCTGCGTTTTGATTGAGCGTGGTTGAACGTATAAAGCCAATTGAAAGTAACAACAGTTGCTTACCAGAAAAAACAAATTTATCTCAAGCAGCCAATGAGAACTCGAAGGAATAACACGCAATCAACTTGAAGCACGGAAAAGTGCGATTGGCTTCTCATTGATTGAAAGGAAGTTGCAGCGGAAATTGTTGATACCTAGAGCAATATTCTGTTGGTTGTCGGAAATAATCCGGTGTGGCATGCGCTTTATATTCTAATTCGCTACCCTGCTCAAACGAATACAAAACGTTAATCATGCAATGAGCAACCACAATTGGGGTGTGTCAACACAAGCCTTGTTTGACCCTCTTTATTAAATGCCTTTATCGACAAAACAGTTAGGAATTAAACAACAAACAATGAAAACTCGGAAATTTAAAAAATACAGCAAGAAAAGAAAAAACACCTTACAAAACAATCTAAACTATGTTCGTATAACAATGATTCCGTAAACATGCGAAACCTTTCATATAGCAGCATGCAAAAACTACATCTAAGAGAAAGTGATAACCCCTAGTCACTGAGTATTTGATTTAGAGGGCCTAAGGACGGTCGTAAGACGCGAATGAGTATAAATGACAATAACTAAAATATATATAACCTACCGCTAATGAAGCAATTGTGACAGCGTACCATTTAACTCCCGCCAAAGAAAGGGTTACATAACCCACGATAAATACATTATTTAGCTTCGCTATGTAATCCATAAGACTCGCATCACTTTTTTAAAAATCAGATGGAAAACTAACCCTATTTTTTTTTTTTTTTAAAGTAATTACCTAGAGAATTTTCACCCACTGAGCTGTTCTGTGCTTTATATTGTAGAACCAATTCCCTATGACTGGCCTTTTTAAGAATCCCATCTGCGATGACGCAGTCTACATAGAACCAGAAGCTATGGTTCGCAAGTCTTCCGTCAGTCTTGTAGGTAAGTTGATCATAACTCAGACTTACCCTCTTCCCCAGGGGCTTTCCTTGATCGATTTCTGAAACTGAATGAGGAAGTTTTAGTCAGCCGAGCTGTCGTTTGGGCATGCCACGTGACAATCTCTGTGGGGGGGGGGGACAGGGTGTGATGAGCCCAAATGATGGCGGGAAGTGTGAAAACACTTTTCATTTACGATTCCAGATTATCATCATTACATTGGCTGACCTTCAAATAGCCATAGGTAGTATAAGACGGGTTACCTATATAACTAACCAAACTAATCTGATTAAACTAACAGTAGATCAGTGTCGGGGCAAGCGTAAGTTGGAATCTGGGTATGTAAGACCTCAAACTCAGTTTTTTTAAGAAGAAATTATTGGAAATTATTGTTTTCTATATTTATAGGCAATCCTTCCTACGAGAATTATGAAGATTTGCTAATAAAGAACAACGGAGCGAAGGACAGCCAAAAGATCCCGCTGAACAACGCCACTAAAAAGTCACTTAATACGTCCACTAGAAATGTTCCTCCTGCCAAGGAAAATTTTTATGACTCTGCTCACGTTACACCTCATTACAGTGGAAAACCAAATCAAGATACACCTGCTTATCAGAGCTTAGTTGAAGCGAACGTTGGGGCCGCAAGTTACACATCGGATCCCACTCTAAACACTTACCAGAGTTTAAATCCCGATGGATTGATCTATCAACCTTTAATAAGGAACGGGGTACATAAGGTAATTAAGAGTACCCTATTTATATTTGATCCGTTATGCTAGAGCGTATTTCAATCGAGTGCCGTTCAATCAAAATAAAAGTCACCCAGCGACCAATCAAAAGAAAGAAAAATTCGTAAAGAGCCAATGAGAACTCCGGTGTACCCAAAGCGCGGGAAAACGCAGGTGGCCAAGTTCTGCATCTGATTGGTTGAGAGGGCTGCATGAGTCTGCTGAGCAAATCTCAGAGCGAAACAATGCAAAAGCAGTCCAGTTGTGGGGCCCGTTTCTCGAAAGTCCCAATAACTTAGCGGGCCCGTAGCCACGTTTTAAAGTCAAAAGTTATAGGATAGAAAAGCAGGTTCTGGCACTCAAGCCAGTCCATTTTGTTTCTTTAACTAATAGTTTTATTTCACTATTTTCAAAACTTTTGAAATCCCCATCTTGAATGAAAACAGAACCGCTTTACGGGCCTTTTAAGTTACCGGGACTTTCGAGAAACTGGCTCCAGGATTACTTTTGAAACTTGCTTGAAATTAGGTCTTAGTTAAAGAACGCGTATCCATGACAGCCTTTCCTCGGAAGTGATGCATCAATGAGGGACATCCTCAGCTGCAACATTAAGTCTTTCAAACGAAATAATTTTCACGAAGATTTGCACTTTAAATATTTGATGTTTTCAATAGAAAGTTTTGAAACGCCTCTGATGATTTCATTCCTTACATTTTTGTTTCAGTGTCAAGATGAAATACCTGAATATCTCTCTCTTCTCAACCCTGGCGAAACCCCAGGGAAAATCTTGCCTAGCCAACCTGAGTATCAACCACCCTACACCACAGGTCGACCCCCTGCGGACTTGGAAGAATCACCAGAGTATGCTGACTATGCAGATTTAGACGAACTTGAAAAGATATCGGCAAACGAGGCCTCTAGTAATAGTTTAAATGGAGGAGAATGCTATTCAACACCACTATGTAATGTCCCGGAGGGGCCCAACTTTGAATACGCCAATGCACCCATGTACGACGTCCTTGAGGGCCCTAATCAGCATCCTTATGGCAACGTCAACCTTGCATTTGAGCCACCTGCGTACGAGGTCCTTGAACGACCAGATTCAAATTGAACCGGGAGAACGCACTAAACATGCTCAATCGTGAGGGACCGGTCATTATTTATTGCCTGAGTAGGGAGGGGGGTGCTGGAATTTGGCTGTTTCACGATGAAACTTACCTTATCCCCCTCCCACCCCATAAGACTGTCATAGTCCATTGATCCCCTCCCTCCCTAGTGGCACTTAATTGGCAGTTAATTCTATCTAGTTCCTCCTTTACACTCTGTATATCCCCCTCCCTCCCCACTGAAAACCATGTATTCACCCCCTTCCGCCAAAAATCCTGCGACCCCGCTCCCCTTTCCAGGCAATAAATAAGGACTGGTTCCCAAGTCTCAAATAGAATCTCTTAACAAATCACTGCACTGACGTCAAACTTTCACCAATAATGTACATATTGAGGAAAACTTCTGGCTTAAAATAGGTCGCAACCGGTTTTCAGGAATCGAATTTACAGGTTTTAAGGCGTTAACCCAGTCTCGGAGTCAAACTCTGGGGCAGGGTGATGCAATTAACTTAGTTGTTTAACCCTGAGTGTAATGTTTCTCCATCTCTCCTTTACAGGCCACTTTAAAACGGGAGAAAAATTGGCCATTCATCTGAAAAATTGGGAAAGGGTATATTTGATTGCACGTGCAAGATAAATGTCGATCAATGTTGCTAATGGTGACGTCATCGATGCGTTTGTGCTCAGGTAGAGCAAGAACCAATCGAAATGCGTGTACAATTCATTTACCACAAACTAAATGGATCACAATCCGTCCGGTAATCACAATTCATGAACGCATAGAATTTCAACGACAATATACTCTTTGAAATCTCTTGATTCTGGAATTCGCATGAACATTTCTTATCAATCAGTGAGAGAACACATATTTGAAGAAAAAGGTTTATTTTAAGATTACGTGTCTTGCATTGTAAACATGTTTGAAAATAAGATGTAAATTCAAGTACTAAAATCATATTGGATTGAAGATTATTTTATTAAATAACTAGTTCTATCATTTAAAGGTTGTAATTTCTTCATGTTTGAGCGCCCTTATCCAAATTGGAATATCAACTTTCAATGAAGATTTTCCCACTTTGTGCATTTTGAAAAGTTAACTTTGAATTCCCTAAGATTGTTGTCGTCAATCCTTGTGAATTTTCATTTTTATTATTCATCTACGTTCCTATTTAGTTTTTATTGCCGCTTTAAAGAGACTTCGGAATAGCATAGGGCTTGACCAGAGAAGTGAGGGTGTAATGTTTTGATATTATTCTACCGGAAGTTGTCCTAGCGGAAGTTCTAAGACATTGCAAAGGATCATGGATATTTGTATGGGCCATGCTTTCCGTTTGTCATGGTGGATGAATAAAGACTAGTTTCGTTTTATAGTTTAATCTGGGTTAATGTGCGGCCATCCAAGTGACGAAATCTTGGGGAACATTTCAGACCCTCTTGGACTCAGACAGTCTTGGCCATGCCATTTAAGCCGTTGTGTTTTCTTTTCCTTCGAATTTTGACGTATGTCACAGTTAGAAATCCGTTAGGGATTTCGGCAGTTGATTCCTGCGGAAGATAGAAATTGAAACGTCAGAATTAGCCTTGTCGTCGGAATTGGCTAGACGTAGCTGTGATGTTCTGCAATGGAGACGTCCCTTTTTAAAGAATCGCATGGAAGTTATGCTTCCTCGATTTGTCTCCATTTGAACTTTCCACTGAGAAGGAAGTAGGTGAGGGTTAGCCTTCCCTTCCTGGTACTTCCTCGTGGTTACATTTGCCCCTTTTGTAGACATTTTCTTAAGTTACTTGTAAAAGAGGGAGATTGTAGCTATACATTTCCAAAATAACTTTTTACTACCGCTGAATGGGCCTCAAGAAGGTATTATTCCCGAGCATCATCCATTCTTTAGTACGAACGTGATCAGAGCAACACGAACTACCTTTGAGATTCCAGTGCTCAAAGCTGAAAAATTCTCTTAAATGGAAATGGAATGTAAAGGTCAACTAGGCAAATCCCTGATTGATTCCAGGGGCGGATCCAATAATTTTTGATTGGGTGGGTCCAAACTTTGGTTCAGAAAGGACTGTTGGACTCTTTTGAGGCAAATTACTTCTCCCCCACACCACCAGTTGTGGTTGCACGTTTTAATTCCTTGGTCGCGTAGCGTTTACTTGGATTCATTAAAAAGATCAGCCAGTTAAAAAGTGATATACGATCCTGTCGATGTAAGAATTTCAATTTCAAAGTTGTAAGCGTCAGGTCTGTTAGGGGGGTCTGAACTCCCTGGACCCTCCGCCTGGATCCGCCACTGGATTCTAATGGTCAGCTCGCGGATAAGCAAAAACATCCGGCTGTTTTTCTTCGCAATTTGACTATGAAACTGAGATTCCAGCCTTCAAAGCTGAAAAATTCATTTAATGGAGATGAAATGCAAAGGTCATCTACGCAAATCCTTGATTGATTCTAAGGATCGACTCGCGGATAAGCAAAAACATCCTGTTTTTCTCCGAAATTTTACCATGAAAATTGAATATTATGTGCCCGCCTCGGGTAAGTAAGAAATAAACAAGAGGTCAAGCGGGCTTCTGTACCATCCCGTTCCCTGACGCAAATATTTTAGTCGTTCTCAGAGACTGAGAATATGAGTGTAAAATTTAGAACACATGTCTTAACCCTATAAATAATGCGTATTTCTTTTATCTTTTTCCATTGTTGAGGTAAACGCGAAAAGTGCTAAATATTTACTCGGTATTATTTTCATTTGAAGGTCACATGATGACGCTATCAAATAACGTTGTGTAATTATTTCTGGAAGGATGAACTAATAGCTCTGAAAGACGACCAAAGCGGGCATTTTCCTTGTTCATAGACACAAAAAGCATGCCTCAGAATGTTGATTTACTTACAGTCCTTTTCACTGTGTGTTATTTCATCGTCAAAGGTCGGACTCAAGTCGTTAGTTCTACGTTGACTCGAAATAACGGGGGAGACCAATTCGAGAAAGTTTGCGGAAATAATTGTCAAACGTATGGAGCGACTGACGTGTCACCAGGGATTTGCAAATGTACATCATCAAATTCAATTTTTCTACGAAATGAAGGACGATGCAAGTCTGACAATGATTTCGTGAATAGTAAGTAAAGAGGAATTTAGCGTGCTTGCTAATAATCTACTGTACAGCATTTGCTGTTACGTGTTCCAATATAGTTTTATCAAATTAAGAGCTGCAGGGGTAGCGATATTTTTGAGATGTTGAACTTTGCTCCATTCACATAAAAAGTTAGGCCTAAATCAACCCACACAAAAGTTGTCCTTAATTAGCTGGACGCTGGCTCTAAAATTATGAAAACCTGCAGAGGTCTTCTTCAACGGTATATTTCAAAATATGCTGCAATTTTTGTAACTAGAGGAGACAACTTTTATATATCTAAGAGTCATAACGTTGTCTTTAGAAAGAAAACAAAAGGCAATCATATGATGCACGATCCTCGAGTAGAGAGCGCTATTTATGCAATAGCGAAAATCAGACCTGAAAAAAATCAGACCTGTACGGGATTCGAGTCACTGACCTCTGCGATACTAGTGCAGCGCTCTAGCAATTGAGCTATTGCTTAAATAGCTCAATTGATTGTTTTCAGGTCTGATTTTCGCTATTGCATAAATAGCGCTCTCTACTGCGAGGATCGTGCATCATACGTATCTATAACCGCAGTTCAAAATATATGAACTTCATATATTCATCGTAACCAAAAGGCAAACAGTAAGCTGGATCGGAATGAATTCTCGTGTAACGACCCTGTGGCCACATAATCCGTAACGGGGCATTTTTTAAACAGACTACGCAGGAAAATATGTTCTTTCACTTTAAAAAAAGCTGATATGTAGTTTACTTCTGCACTTGAGCCAAGTGGCTCATTCACCAAGAGCTTATACCAAGATTTCTATGGCATGAAGTGATTAAGAGTCTTATTTAACTCCCTCTGATTGGTGGGATGTAAGTTGATTGCAGTCAAGCTTCCCAAGCTTTCCAGTACCCATCTGTAGTCCTGGGCACAGCGAGAGTCTCATGAACCATCCACATTGACTCAGCAAATTCTTGAAGCTGCTCCTCTCAACCTGGATGTCTGTGTACCCACCATCTTGGCTACTACATCTTCCAAACTGCACAAATAAAATTCCACTCACCTGTGTAAATTTATAAATATGAATAATTATTTATATATTTAATTGTCATTCAATATATTAACTATATATTCATGGCTTTGTTTTACTTTTTCCACAGTAGAGGAAAAATGTCTTTTCTGGCAAGATGTGGTGGTAGAAG
Source organism: Stylophora pistillata (assembly GCF_964205215.1). NCBI lineage: Eukaryota > Metazoa > Cnidaria > Anthozoa > Scleractinia > Pocilloporidae > Stylophora > Stylophora pistillata. The sequence continues at coordinate 7,178,076 of NC_142523.1, forward strand.
TTGTTGATCCTGAAAAAGGAGCTACATACCATTTTATTAAACCCAACTCAAAATATGGGTCATGTAGTGTGAAACAACTGATATCTTATCGTAACAGTAGTACAGGAAACTGGCATTTTTTCAATCTGACAGGAAATGAATTCCTCATTACGAATGCCCCGCTTTCACCATCCATTCAAGTGAAGGTATGTGGAATAATTGTCACGTGATTTGAAGTATAGGGTTATAATTTGATACTACAAAGGTGAATTGCACCATAAATTACTAAAAAGTCACTTTTTGAATACAGTCACATATTTTAATGAAACATCCATACCTACTTGTTAGAGAAAACTTTCTTGGGGTTTATCATCTTACAAGTGAACTGAATGTATTTTCCCAGTTTAAATAGGAGCCTTAGAGGGCAAAAATACAAGTTACCTACCATAAAAAACTTTTTGCGTGCACTAATAAGAATTCCCTCTTTAACAAGAGCAAATAGAGTCCTAAAGTGTGACGTCACGTTGCCATGACAGCATTTTTTTCTGGTCTAAACAGTTTAAACTCATACTTCAAACATGGCGTCTTTATCGATATGCTCACTCGTTTCTTTCTTTTCTGGAGAGCGGAAATCGCTTGATCGCGGAGAAAACCACTTCAAATCCGACCATGTCCAAAGCTTTATTTATTCCAGGGGAGTCATCAAAGGTGAAGTCCAAGCAAGCATGAAAAATAAGGACTACAAAGTCACAGTAAGTTGCCAATTTGGGATCACAACACGTATGTTCAATTCGAAGAACTCCCAACCCCGATTTCACCTCCAATTTAATGTTTATATTGCGGAATATATATTGCAACTTACGTGTCTGTTTCGAATTATCTTTTTATCAGATTTATCTCGATGAAAACCTTGAAATAAAAAACACAGAATGCGAGTGTCCTCGCGGCGAGTTCAAGTGCAGTCACGCGGCAGCCATATTTATTTATGGCATCCATAACCTTAGCAGGACGGACCTGGAATGCCAATGGAAACGAAAGCGAAAGGCAGAAAGCGTACAGTCTGCAAGCCAGATGTTTCCAGCGCCACCGAAGAAGAAGGATTACAGCCCTTTGGCGCGCGATCCTAGCCGAGAAGATCGGATGTGGCTGTACAGCGAACTAAAGCGCTATGGCAAATTTACAGGGACCTGCTGGATCTTGAGTCCCGAACCACAACCTGCTACCCCTCTCCCGATCAAGACGATTGAGGATATCATTTACTCAGAAGGTTTCCTTATGGCATCTACGAAGGAAAAACAATTAGAGTACTTGATTGAGAATGCCAAAGTAGAGGAGAGAACCATAAATGTTGTGAGCACCCTCACGGCTGGCCAGCGAAACAGCCCTGCATGGCACCAAGCTCGTAGAGGCCGCCTGACTGCCAGTAATTTTGGCTCCGTCCTCCAGGCAAAAAGAGTTACACCGTCTCTTATCAAGCGACTACTTGGGGAATACAACTTGAGTGGAGTTAAAGCAATTGCATGGGGACAGGACAATGAGACTGAGGCCCTGAAATCCTTCACCAACATCACAAACTTTACACCTGTACAGACCGGCCTTTGGCTACACGAGTCGGGAGTTCTGGGTGCTTCCCCTGATGGACTTGTGGGAGACGACTCGGTGATTGAGTGTAAGTGCCCCTACACACATCGAAATGCGACAATCAAGGAAGCTTGTGGGCACAAAGACTTTTACTTGGAGGAGAAGGAAGGGAATTATACGCTGTCTACCACACATGTTTACTGGCATCAGTGTCAAGGCCAGATGTTCCTGACAAAGCGCAAATTCTGCTACTTTGTTGTATGGACCACAAAGGATAGTGTAGTTATCAAGATTGAACGAGATGAATCTTGGGAGCACAATATTACTATCTTGAGTGATTTTTACTTTCATCAACTATTCCCAAAGATTACCGAGGGAGAACTTTGAAAAGTGGTGCACAGATGCTGGACATAATCAGAGTGGGGGGGGGGGGGGGAAGTGGGAGCTAATGTAAATAGGCAGTAGCTAATGTTAAAAGGTGTTTTTTTAAATTTCATACATTAATTTCTTAATATAACATTACATATTCTACACTCAGATAGAGACACAAGATAAAGAACCCACATTTTTCCATTTAGCATAGTAACTTAATAATAAATTACATTCTTCCTGAAAGCAAGCTTAAACAATTTTTTTTTTGCAACCAATGGCTACTGGTAGCTGGTAACACTTATCCTGGTTACTCAACAGGGCCCAGGTACATAAAACTTATGCCACACTTAAGTAGGCTTGCATAGCAATGCAAAGGGAAGGGGTGAGAGCCAAAACAAAATCCATGCAGCACAGGTTATTTTTTCTGACTACCTCTCACCATCCCTTAAGCTAATTGAAGTGTGGCTTTAGTTTTATACACCTGGACTCAGGCTCCCAGCTTCACAGACATAAAAGTAAAACCTTTAAGCCAGCACGACTTTCACACTTGGAACTACTGGACGAAAGAATTCCATACTGGTCACATGCCCCTGACCTGGATTTAGTTGAAATGACAATTTAAGAATGTCACTGGTTTTCATTATAATCTATTTTCACAGAACACATAGTAGTTTGTATTAATGAACATAAAGGAGATGAATATCAGAAAAATGTAAAACTGACCACATCATATTTTTGACCAAAGCTATGTCAATACCATTTGATCTGTTACAGTAGGGCTTCTAGTAATACAAAAATAATATTAAAAACTCATTGTACTATAATTTAGTTGAAAAAAAGTTCTATTCAGTCAAATTCAAAGTCTTCGCAGCCATCCTTGATCAATGGATACTGCAAATTAACAAGAGCTGAGCACAGTTGGCATAGCTTGTCAGCATGGCACCTCAAAAATGCTGGGATGAAGCCAAGGATGCGAAAACTCTTAAGTCTTGCATTTGCACGCTCTACGTGGATGCGACATCGAGCTATTGATTTTGTCGCCCTTGCCTCACTCTCTGTAAACTTTCCATTGTTGAGAAATGGTGGTATGTTCACTGAAACACCTCTTGGAACTACATCGCTGATGAGAAAACCTTTGTCTGCCAGAACAAGATCACCAGCACTCAAATGTTTACAAAACCCAGACTCTTTAACCATGACCTTGTCACTGACTGAGCCAGGAAAAAGATCACTAACATAGGTTATAACTCCATTTGGGGCAACCCCTATAATGACTTTGAAAGAGTTCATTCCCCTGTAGCTGGAATATGTAGCATTCTGCTGGGACATGAGCTTAGGTGCAGCAATTTCAATGTCTGTACAATCAATCACAATGCGGCAACTGCTGTACTCAGTGAAAGAAGATGGCAAACACATCTTGTTCTTTTCTCTAGATGGCACAGTTGTCATGATGTCTTTGAACAGGAGAGAATGCAGAACATGGACAAAAGTTAGTACTATGTTAGCAACAGTTGCAACACTGCATGAAAACAACTGGGCTAAATGTAGATTGGTATAATTTTGTTTCAGTTTCATCAGAGTGATAAATATCTGGTCCTCAAATGTGATCGCCTCAACCTTCCATCCAGCATAATAGTTTATTTCACCCTTGAATCTTGAAACATATCCCACAACAATATCAAAAACATCCTTAGTGGGTAGACCTGTCTCCATCCGTATCACCTCAGGGCTCAAGCTCTTAGCAGAGTAGTGTGCACTATAGTAACTTGACACTTCCTTGTGTTTAGCAAGTTCTGTTGAAGTCATATCAAGCTCTATTGACAGCAGAGCTTCTTTGGAACTTGTCTTTTCCTCTTGTGAGCATTCAGTGGAACATGGTTCAGAGTTCTCTTTAATCTCTTCAAGCACGGACCCTTGCGAAATGGTTTCCTAGCTTTCTAGGATTCCTAGGAATTTCCTAGGAATTTCTTAGGAGTCAGTGGAATTTTCCTAAAAACATTTAAGCTCTCTAGAGGTGTGAACAAACATTACTAGGTTCCTAAGAATTTCCTAGGAAATTCCTAGGAATGATTACAGGTAGAATTTACATAAAAAAAATAGATTCTTGATCCTTGGGAAATTCTTGGGAAATTCTTAGGAATTTACAAGGAAAAATTATTTTTTAAAATAAAACCTTAATTTTTAAGAATTATACTTGTGAGTTTAGCTTTTGAAAGAAAAGTGCCATTTTAGATGTTTCAAAAAGTCACTACTTGCAATATACCACAAATTTTTTTTATTTTGCATTATAATTTACAACTCATTAATTTTAAAGCAGATATTCTTGAAGTTTATACAATTTCCAATAAAACATTAATTTTTTATCCTTCAATTGCATATCACAATACATTGAAATAAAAATTTACTGTAGTAAAGAATACAAGCAGAAAACTAAATCAAATGCAATTCAAGTGGGATTTTTAACCATGTGTTTGGTGCTCCAGTCAGATAATAAAAAATGCTATACTGCAAGGACAGCGACTCTGACCACACTGAAATACAAAGTTATATCAGCCTGAGGCATCCCTGAAAAATGGTTTATCACAATGTGTAAGATTCAGCCAACATAATTTTGCACTGTCTCCTGATTTATTCCAATTATATGGTGAATTCTACATACTTTCCATTTAAAGTAAACTTAAGTTCAATATAGATAGTATCAAGTATCAATTTATTTGCCAGATTAGAATATTTTATACAAAAAGCTTAAGAACATATCTTTACTTAAATATTATAACAAGGAAGTCTTATTTGAAGCGATGGGAAATTTCAAATCTGGCATATTGAGACTTAAAAAGTGATAATTTCTTATATCTAACCACAGACAGCATTAAAGTTTGGAAATCTTATTATAACATGGTTTCTGGAATTGCCATTTAGAAGCATAATCTTCTCCAAAATTTCAGTGACACTCTTTGCTTTCAGGTCAGACCTAAAACATTGAGAATAAGAAATATCAATGCGATGCTTCTTTTCAAAAAGTGCTAGAGGAATAAAAGAATAGTTGTAGGTTCAGAAGGAACAGTTGAGGAAGAGAGGATTTTGAAACTAATTTCTTAAGCTTAATTGCCATTTTTATAAAAGAATTGCTTATCAATTCTATAGTTTTTTTCGTACTGGTTTTGAAACTTACAAGCATCATTGAAGCTTGAAGTGCATTGAGACATTGTGAAAAGCGCTATATAAGCTTAAGCATTACATTACATTTTCTTACCCGGTCCAACGTAACGATGCACAGAGCGCATGTGATTTTCCATTGTCTGTTGTCGTGAGAGAACACGTTTACAAGCCGTACATTCATACTTCTCTTGGCCGTTAAGTTTGACTAATTTGTAAATTTGATGTTCATTCCCATCCATGGTTCATACTAGCAGGCGTTAACACTAACTTTAAAAGTCATTTATCGCTACTTCGATCACCGTTCATAAGATGGCGACCATGGCGCTGAATGGATCACACGATCACTAGTCCCAGTCTTTCATGAGCAAAATCTTCACATGACCGACACATGACCAAGTATAATCCAATAAGGTGAAGTTTCCAGGCTTGCCGCTCAATTCAACGTTCTATTCCGCTCTACAACGTCCTTTACTCGAAAGTTTTGTGCGTTGCAGCTGAGCCTTGCTGTGTTCTTCTCTGATCTAAACGTTTTAAAGCGTTCGCAGCGTTATGTGGGTTCTGGTCGAATGGATCGAAGAAGGTCATAGCATAAGCGTCTTAAAAGACAAAGACATAATACGTTATGGAAAAGAAATCGCAACACGAATAGAATAATGTGGAATTGTCGCCATACGAAGTAAAAGAGGGCACTCAGATTTTCAAGGCGAAAGTTATTTCTGTTCATAGTAAGTATTACACTTTTATTTGGTTAATCGTTGTCATATGTATCATTTCTACTTCTATCGATTGATTGCAGAACATATGAATAAATATGTAAGAATTTTAAGCTTAGCTTTAAAAGTAGCTTTTCTAAGTTTCATTAGTTTAAACTGAATATAATGGTAATAAATGCTTCTTATTTGTGTCATTTTAAAGGTACTAAAGGTGAAGCTACAAAGCAAGAACTTAGTTTGCTTGTTCCAGGTAATTTTGAGTTAAAGGCTTTTCATAACTTTTGCACGTGTGACAAAGCGAGGGTGACGACGTTACAGCGGACCAATCCTTTTCCATCCCCCTAGAAAAAAGCATTTCTGCTTTAGAGTACACTTTAAAGCTTTTAATAGCCCATAGTCTTTTTGTATGCCTAGATCATTTGTGAAAATTCACATCACTTTTGGTTTATTTATACGACAAAGATCCAATATAAAACCTTCGCAAATTATATAGGAACTGTCTCAGAAGATATTGAAAGCATGAGAGACACCAGCGTTGCAACTTTATATCAGAAGTCACTGTTTATATGTAGCGATTATTCGCAGAGGGTGAGGTGAATATCGTCGAATAATCCCCGAGCCTGAGGTGAATAATTGTTTTAGTATAATTTCAGAGCTGAACAATAGAGAATTTTCAAAAGTCATAACATTTTAGTAACATTTATTAACATTTTATTTTAACATTTTATATAAACCGCACAGAGCGGTTTATATAGCGTCTTAGTATGATTTCTGAGCTGAGCAAAGAGTTCCAGCCATCTGATTTGTCGAGCAGTTCCTTATATGATGCTATATAAACCGCCCCATGCGGTTTATATAAAATGTAAATGTTACTACAATGTTATGACTTTTGAAATTTCTCTGTTGTTCAGCTCTTAAATTATACTAAAACAATTATTCGCCTCAAGTTCGGTGAATATTGTCGAATAATCCCCTCGACTTCGTCTCTGGGATTATTTGATGATATTCACCTCGCCTTCCGCGAATTATTGTTAAATAAGGAACCGCTCGAGCAATCAGATTGCTGGAAACTCTTTGCTCAGCCCTGAAACTATACTAATTAACAATTAAAATGACATCACATAAGAATAACAATCTTAATTAGTTCAGATGCCAAAATAGCATTGACATGTTTGTGCGCGCATTTTATCAGCCGGAATGAAAACATGCTCCACTGGAAAATAATGATTTTGCCAAAAATGTATATTTTGATCCAAACTTTTCAAATTACATCAGCCTTGCATGATTTCTGATAATTGATATATGTGAATCCTAAGTTGTCAATTTATTAATCCTTTGAATGATCTTTTACTGTTTGTTTTGCATTCCAAGTAATTTTGTATATACATGTACAATCTATAGTAACAACAAAAAGTATTGTTAATTATAATGTTTATTTGAGTTGTATATAATAAATTCAATTCAATTCCTATCATATGGTGTTGTATGTTTTATGCAGTTAAGTGCAATTTAATGGAGTTGACAATGTGGAGCACAAGTGCTACCCGGCGCAGTCAGCGGTCTGGCATGCACCTGTATTCCTTTTGTTCTTGGTCCACGGGGCGTTGTTCAGTTTTGTTAGTGTTTTAGTCAGTGTTTTTCTGAGCGTTAGCATTTTTCCCTGTTTTTCTCCTTCTGTGTGGGGGCTCATGGCTGGGTCGCCTGGATTTGCCATCCATGGGAGCAGTCTTCATCTAGGAGCTGGCTGCCAATAGTGGAAGCTCCTGGATGTCTCAGGCACCCTACCTCCACTTTGTGGGGCAGTTGTTAAAGTGTCTATATTCTATTTTTCCTATTTTCCTAAGAAATTCCTAGGAGTTTCCTAGGAATTTCCTTGGGGACCTAATCTTGGTCAGACAAAAGTGAAATGTGTATCCTAAGAAATTCCTAGGAATTTCCTAGGATTTTTTTCGAATTTTAATTTTTTCACTCCTAGGAATTTCCTAGGAAATTTCTAGGAATTCTTTGAATTCTTCGTCCCAATTTACTGTGAAATTTCACACCTTATTCCTAGGAATTTCCTAGGAATATTCTTAGGAAATTCCTAGGGAAATCTTAGGATTTCCTAGGAATTTCCTAGATCTTTTCGCAAGGGTGCTACAGTTGGTAATTTCGTGGGCTCGGCAGACACTTTCCGTTTTTTCTTGGGGGTAGGTGTACTGGGAGGTGTTGGTCCTGTACCTGGCAGCAAGTCCAAACTATCAAACAGCTTGTGCCTGTTTCTGTCACTGATGGTTGGCATATTTTCTTTTCGCCCATCTTTAAAGTGACAACTGCAAAGTCGCGAATGTTTGCTGGGCTTTCTATCTCCTCTCCTATAACAGAAAAAGACAGAAGCAGTTACTATACTTGCGCTTAAAAAACCCAAAGTTTAGTTGGTCACATGCTTAACCTTGTAGTCTAAGACGTGAATGCGAAGCGAGTATTTCTCTGAGCTTGTTACTTAATACTAGTTAGTGTAAAAGCTTTGATACTCACAACTATCATATAGTTTTTTAGTAACTAAATAATCTTAGATCAAGACTGAAGACAAGGAAAGGCAAAGCCGCGAGAAAAGAAATAAGACAAGAAAGAGAAACAGCTAATCGTGAATCAGTTTGAGATAAAAAAAAAACCAGCTATTTCTAATCGATGGTACAGCATCGAAATATATATTTTTCGAAAAATACTCACCTTACAAATGATATCCACTTATCATAGAGTGTTTTATGTTTTTTCTGGTCTGGAAACGAAAAGAATCGGCAGCAGTGGCTTTCAGATGTGTGATTGCAATCTGGATGAAAACACTGGCCCATCGCAAACTTCGTCTCCGTGGCGTTTTGACTTGAATTATTGCTCACCAGGTGCTTTTGTCCGCTTATTATACTCTTCAATAGTAAGGCCAAAGGTTATCTTGATTCTCTTTATCTTATTTCTATTATTGGAGGATAAAATGCGCTATTATAGCTCTTGAAGTGTTCGAGGTCAACGACAATGTGTCACGCTAGGGACGCCATCTTGGTTTGTTTAGACCACAGAATTCCGGTGCTATGGAAACGTGACGTAAGCACTTTAGGACTCTATTATCCTTCATGTATCATCTGAAATTAAGCTTGAGCCAAGAGTTTGACGAACAATGGTGTTAGGACAAAATGGAGTCAAATTTGTATAGGTAACCGCATGATTTTGAGTGCAATTTGGAATAAAGAAGCACGAGTAAATTTTTCAAAGACCAACAAAATTGCACGAGCCCGTAATGCACCAATATATAATCACATTTAAGGAAATTATAATGGTTATGGTTTTATTGAACATAGTAATTTACCGTGTTTACCCGTGTATAATACATCATATTTTTAGAATTTTCAAACTTATGCTATGCAATTTTCTGACTGTAAAGTCAAGTAAACAACATTATAACCACAATGAATTCCACTGCATGTGCTTTATACACATAAGAAATTCGCGCATTTTTTGCTTATATCAGCAAATCAAGAACTCTTTTAAATAAAGCTTTTGAAAAAACCAGGAAAGATTTATTACTCAACGTTTCGGGGTCATCGTGACTCCATTATCAAGAGACTAGTTTAAAAACATGCAAATAAGGAAAGGTACAAGAATAGCATAAATTAGACTGAACGGCTTAAACAAACACCTTGGCGCGGATGGAATCCGTTTGCACGTTCAGTGTTGGCTTACGCATGCGAATATACAACATTTCATTAACAAGGCAATCAAATTTGCCGTTACATTTCGTGATGACGTTGAATTGCTCGATCAAGCGTTCAGGCATTTCACTATTGTGCTGGAGGTGGTAGTGTTTGTAGATAGAAGATGATTTCCTTTTGTGCCCTTCTACGCGCTCGTGTAAGTGACCACGAGTGTAGCCCACATACCCTGCATCACACAGGTTACATTTAAATTCATAAACGATACAACAATGTTAACCAACAATGTATCGTTTATGAATTTAAATGTAACCTGTGTGATGCAGGGTATGTGGGCTACACTCGTGGTCACTTACACGAGCGCGTAGAAGGGCACAAAAGGAAATCATCTTCTATCTACAAACACTACCACCTCCAGCACAATAGTGAAATGCCTGAACGCTTGATCGAGCAATTCAACGTCATCACGAAATGTAACGGCAAATTTGATTGCCTTGTTAATGAAATGTTGTATATTCGCATGCGTAAGCCAACACTGAACGTGCAAACGGATTCCATCCGCGCCAAGGTGTTTGTTTAAGCCGTTCAGTCTAATTTATGCTATTCTTGTACCTTTCCTTATTTGCATGTTTTTAAACTAGTCTCTTGATAATGGAGTCACGATGACCCCGAAACGTCGAGTAATAAATCTTTCCTGGTTTTTTCTATGCCTTTGCTTTAGCAAATCCCTGCTGATCAAATAAAGCTTTTGTCCTGAAATATTTCTTGCTCACTTTCTTCTTGCTTCTCATGGAAAAATTCCAGGTAACAAGTGATCTCCTCACCTGCAGCCAAATTTGCATTTTCACTTTGAAATCTGATTCACATGTCTGTTTGCACATTTATGAAAATATTTAGCAATTTTTGTCTTTCCTCTTGATTTTAGAGTAAAAATTTAATATATACCTATAATTTTTCAGTGAAAATAAGTTATTTAATCAAAGCTTCAAATGTGTTCCTTTTTTTTTTTTTGCTGTTTTTAATGTATGCAAATTAGGACGTGTGTGACAAACAATGGAATCCGTGTATAATACACACTGCAATTTTGATGGTTATTTTTGTAGAAATAAAGTGCGTATTATACACGGGTAAATACAGTAGGCTGTATGATTTGAGAATTGGGTTAATTATATACTGGTTAAACAGAGATTCAGGTGGTGAGCAAAATGCATGCTTGTACTATATTATTACCAGTTTGTAAAACCATAGAATGTGGGATTTCCTATTCCACCATTGTTTCATTTGCTAATATTTTAGTTTCAAGATACATCCTACACACTTAAAACAAGAAACAAGAGCTATAGTTCACTGAGAAATTTGCCATTTGCCAAAAATTGTTACCACCCATTTGTTACTAACATTTGGTGTATGTAACATGAGGAAAATTATAGCTCTTTAGACTAACCTGCATTCTTTAATTTTTGGCTCCCTAAATCCTGCCACATCATTTTCACTGATGGTCACACACCAAACTAAGCCCAAATAATAAATCATGCATGCATCTTTGCGGTAATGTTACAGAAAATAGCAAAATTGCATGCACCGTTGCATAAATGATTTTTCTTTTCTTTGGGGAGGACAATGGCAAAAAATTTTGTTGTTGCATATTTTTTTTTCATTGTTTCGTGTGAGAAGTCATCTAAAAAACTCCTGCTTCATGTTTCATCAGGGGTTCCCAACACCTTGAAACACTACAGTGTTTGCAGAACCCCTGATGAAGCACTCACACTTGCTTTTGATTTAATTATTACATCAAGTGATATGTTTAGACCAACTGTGCTAGCTAAGTCTTGTATTAATTGACAATATCTGATAGTTCATATGAAGGAAATGAATGCATGATGTTATCATTTTTTGTGATGACAGGTTTCTCAACAATCACCCAACTTGGCTATGTTCAAAGGCTATGTTATGAAGCTGCAATTGAATTGCACTATACATACCACTGGAAATAAGACAATAACAGAAGACTCCTGTTTACTTTTTAAAGTGGAAGGAAAAGTCCAAAGTAAGTATTTATTAAGAATATCTTCCATTTTAGATAAAATTGATTAAAAGACTTTAAACCACCAAACATATTACTACCATAATTTCTGGGTGTGTAGGTAGGGTTAATCTGTTAATTAGTAGCAGGGCTCCCACGTGCGCTTTGTGCATGTGGGGCAGAGCCCCATACCCATGGAATATGGTCAACCTCTTCATTTGGTTGTCACGTGACTGACCGAGCGTATGTATGTACGTGCCCTCTGTCATGTATGTTATCACAAAAGTACTATAAGCATCATGAGATGCAATAAACCACGGGGTTTGGAATTCAATATGGCTGTTGTGTGATACAGTCAGATTTTTCGTTCATTTGCGATCGAGTTGGACCTTGTGGAACTCAGAATGTAAAGTACCAATGCTATCAAATACTCTGCTTGAAAAAGAATGGATATCAAGGTCTTAAAGGTGACAGAATAAGCTCTCGTATCTAATACTCAATGGGTTTTCCTGAGAATGTTGACAAAAACTATCTTGATTCTTACTGGTTGATCGTGGCTTATGACATCCGCTGGAAGTACAAAGTAGCGTCTTTGGGGCCCCAACAGGGAATACAATTTTTCATATTTTTCACATTTTTGTACCTCGCGTAGGGTGGCTGGGTCCAAAATTTGATAACCAAAATGCATGTTTGGAATTCCTTTGAGTACCCCTCATATCCGGATCCCTAGAAGAGCTCCAAATCTACGACTTTGCATTCCATTTTCTTGTAAACCAATGTTGAATGGAATGATTCAAAACCCGAGTCACTGTAACAGCTGGATAATCCTTCTGTGGCCTGTTGAATTTCGGTGGGAAATTGTGTGACCTCTAGATGACACACCACCTTGAATACGAGGTGGTGTGGGATCTAGAGGCCTAAGCTGCCTGCCTTGTTGCATTTCTTCACTAGGGAGAGCGAGCTGAATTAACCACCAAACTTTGAAAACCCAAAACGAGCGATTTTGAGGCTTTCTGGCAGAAAAAAACACTTCCAAACAAGTAATGAACTATTAATCTTTATTTGGAGCTGATTTTTTTTGAAGACTGACTACTAGGGACAGATTCTAGAGGCAATATATTTGAACTAAATTGATAACGGCTGTGTAAATGCCATAGGAACCCAAAACCATAGAAACCCTAAACCACAGATATTTGAGATGGTAAGCCTGTGCTATTACAAACCAAAAATGTCGCTGTTAATTCATGGCTAAATTACGGCTTTCTATATAATATTAAATTTAATTTTTTACTAAATTTAATCTATACTGAATGAATTTTTGGCTAAAAATTTTTAATGTACGTGAAGAAAATTATTTTTGCTACAAAATTTTCACTTATTGGGAGCTCCGCTTTTGGGCTTGGCTAAATCTATATATTATATCAGTTAACAACGTTTGTGATGGGTAATACTAGGGGGTGTGGGTTATGTGACAGTTTTAAATCTACCAATACTGGTTACAACTCTTTTACAGTAGTTACCTATGAGACAATTGTTGAATTGTCCCAAACATTTCTCACCTTGATGCCTTTCAACTTTTAAGTTCTGTGGCACAAAAATTGGTAACAAAATTAGCAACAAAATTCAACAACCAAACTGGCAACAAGATCACAACCAAGCTGTACAAAAAAGTGAGGCAGATGCAAGCTGATTTTGCTGGCCACTTTATTTGTTGCATGTGACGAAGCAAACTTTTGCTTTCCTTTTTTGAGTGTTTTCACAACATTCTGTGTGGCTTTATCATCTTAGATAGTGCTGAAAAATGCTTTAATTTATGACAATCAGGCAATTAATGCATACTGTGTTGATTATGTTATCAGTGTTATTAAATCAATAGAACTGACCAACGAAGTTGGAATTACTTTATTGTTCTTCAGTTGACAAATTGGTATACACGTCTTTGACCTTAAATTTAGTTTGTGATCTTAGACTGCCTTTTCTAAGCACACAATCTCTTATGATATCTTTGGTATAATTTGTCTTTTAGTTCAATTCAATTGCCCAACCACTTTACCACCATCAACAAACACCACAGGGACACCATCAACAACCACCACAGGAACACCATCAACAACCACCACAGGAACACCATCAACAACCACCACAGGAGTCGAACCACCTGATCCACATTCGTCTGATCATGATCCGGTCAGTGAATCAATATTTTACATTTTACATGCTCTTACAAAAAAACTAAGCATTTCCTGAGAAAATGGCATTCCCCAATCTTGATCAAGGCCACTTTTAATTTATATGCAAGAATGAAGAAAAGTCAGTTGTTTTGATTTAGGTAGGGAACAGAGACACTGGTGGTCCACTGCTGTCTATAAGACCATTTATCACTGTTTTTTTAAAGTAGAAGTTCTCTTCAGAATCAGTATAATTTTTATCACCAGCATTCTTGAAATAATCAAACCTGCTTTTGAGATTTCAGAGAGTAATTTTGCTTTTGAAAAATTTTGAACCTTAATTGCCTTTGCCAGCAACCTGGCGGCCACTTATCTGCATGGAATATCAAAGTCTCTTTCCATTCTTTCCACCTCTAAAGGATGTAGGGCAACTTAATTAAAGAAGCATTGATGACTCACTTCATGTTATTTTTATGGCAAGGTGACAGAAGCAATTTGTAAACCACATGTTGTGTTTTTTTGTTTATGTGTGCATCCAGGTTACTGCATTGCTTTCAAAATGGAAGTGTCTGGAACTGAGTATTTAGTTCATTTGACGAGAGTGTTTTATCGGTTCTGTCCTCGTGTACCGGTTCACAAGAGCCAATACAAAAGACCAAACAATACACAATAGCTAACCGATAACTCCTAAACAAAGAAAGAACAATGGTAATTCCCTTGTGAACCGGTACACCAGGACAGAACCGTTTTATCTATTCTAGGTTATAAACTCTTTGGAGTCGTAAATTGTTCATGGTTAAAAGTCAAGTATTTACCAATGTACTGGTTATAAGGTTACAAAAAGAGACAAAAATTGTGTGGTTTCTGGAGTGCACAAAATTTTCAATTGAGACTGTACATATGGTTTGTGTGTTCTCCCTCACGATCATTCTTGCATGTTTCTGGTTTGAAAGAGAGTTCTGCTTATCATATCTATTTTGGATATATCAACAAAGTTGAAGTGGTAAATTGGCCACCGTAACGATTACAAAGGCTGACGTTTCGGGCGTTAGCCCTTCGTCGGAGCGAATAGAGGAATAGCCCTTTTTACAGTTACCGGCGCCATATTGGATGTGTAACCGCGCAAACATGATAGCGAGGTTAGTGTTGAGTCGCGTTGCGAGTTCTAGTGAGAGTTTAGTGAAATGTGGTGGTGCTCTGTCCTTTTCATCGAGATATTTCGACAATGAACGATACTTTCCCTACGCAGGATATTCCTCCTTCTTCGAAAAGAAGAGGAAGACACTGTGCCGCTTTTTGGTTGTGCTAATAGCTATTATGACACAACAGGCAATCCAACAGGTCTGCATTTCTTCTCGTTTCCGAATGACTTCCAGCAGCGAATCAGATGGTGCAATCTGCTGAATCGCCAGCATGCAAAGGACGGATTCTTCATCACAAAATCAACTTCTTTGTGCTCAGAACATTTCAAAAAAGAAGACATGCGAAAAAACGTGGGCAGGCCAATGGAAATTGGTGAAAGGTTTATAATGTTTGTACGGTTGTTTTGTTGCTTGGATACCAAAAGAAAATGGAGCTTTGATTTTCGGTATTGTAGTGTTTATGCTGGGATTTTTTTCTCCTTAGTAAAAAGGTGACATTTATATTTCTTTGTGCACTGTGGTCTTATACGATATCTGTGAACTGAATGTAAAATTATAAAATTATAATGTAAAATTAAAATGTAAAATTAAAAATTTAATAAAATCATGAGTTTATTATTATATATATGGGCAGAACCATCTCGATTAAACTAGTCAGTACCGAAAAAAACACGGAAAATGCCTGCTGAAAGGGTCCCAGTAGCAACTGTGACAACTCAAGAAGAGTCATTTGAAGTTGAACAGGAATTATTTCCCCAAGAAGTTAAAGCAGCTGTGTCAACTGTCAATGCTGCTTCATCTTCACCAGCCCTGCAACAATCAGATGTTCTTAAGCTGCAACGGGAAATAGAGCCACTGCAAGTACAATTAGCTGACTTGAAAGAAAAACTAAGTGAAGTTGAAAATGAGGGGGGATATTTATTGGCGTGCCAATTTTCAATTGACAAAATTAAAGATGGGTCTGCGGTTCTATTTTATACTGGATTCCCAAACTATGGAGCACTCATAAGCTTCTATAATTTTATTGACCCAGTGCTGGCAAAGATGCAGTACTGGAAAGGAGAGAAATTGTCGAAAGAGAGTCAGCCATACCAAACAGATGATAACAGAAGTAAGCCGGGGCCTTCAAGAAATTGTCATTCTTGGATGAATTTTTGCTCATACTTATGAGACTAAAGGCTGGGTTATTTGTACAAGATCTTGCTGATAGATTTGGGATCAGCAAGAGCCTGGTGTCCAGAATCTGCATTACATGGATTAATCTTAACTATGTGGAACTGAAAGAACCTTTCCCATTTCCAGCACAAGAACTTGTTCACAAAAATATACTGCAAGAGTTTGCTCAATATGCAACAACTAGGATTATTTTAGACTGTACAGAACTGTTTATTTTTTCTCCTGTGAATAATAATGTTAATTATTGTCAATAGGCTCTTCGAAATGTTATGTTTGAAGAATAGAATTTTGAAGCTCCTTCCCATAAAGACATAGTTTAACTCACGTTTTATTGTCAGGCCAATCACTTCCCTTATTTACACAATGTACAATGGTACCTTATCTTGATTTTACAAGCCCAACATCATCTTTTTTTCCCTGAGTACTAACAACATTAATATTAATATTTCTTAATGTAAGGAAAGATTACACCTAAATCAATTTGAGCATTAAATTTGAGCTGGTGAAGGTGAAGCAGCATTGACAGTTGACACAGGTGCTTTAACTTCTTGGTGAAATAATTCCTGTTCAACTTCAAATGACTCTCCTTTAGTTGTCACAGTTGCTACCGGGACCCTTTTAGCAGGCATTTTCCATAGTTTTTTCGGTACTGACCAGTTAAATCGAGATGGTTCTGCCCATATATATAATAATTAAACTCATCATTTTATAAATTTATAATTTTACATTTTAATTGTACATTACAATTTTATAATTTTACATTCAGTTCACAGATATCGTATAAGACCACAGTACAAAAATAAATATAAATATCACCATTTTAATAAGGAGAAAAAATCCCCCCCCCCCCCCCCAAAACAAAAATCCCAACATAAACACTTCAATACCGAAAATCAAAGCAGGCATTTTCTTTCCGTATCCAAGCAACAAAACAACCGTACCAACATTATAAACCTTTCACCAATTTCCAGCGACCTGCCCACGTTTTTTCGCATGTCTTCTTTTTTGAAATGTTCTGAGCACAAAAAAATTGATTTTGTGATGAAGAATCCGTCCTTTCCATGCTGGCGATTCAGGAGATTGCACCATCTGATTCACTGCTGGAAGTCATTCGGAAACTAGAAGAAATGCAGACCTGTTGGATTGCCTGCTGTGTCATAATAGCTATTAGCACAACCAAAAAGCGGCACAGTGTCTTCCTCTTCCTTTCGAAGAAGAAGGAGGAATATCCTGCGTAGGGAAAGTATCGTTCATTGTCGAAATATCTCGATGAAAAGGACAGAGCACCACCACATTTCACTAAACTCTCACTAGAACTCGCAACGCGACTCAACACTAACCTCGCTATCATGTTTGCGCGGTTACACATTCAATATGGCGCCGGGAACTGTAAAAAGGACTATTGTGGGTTGTGTGTGCTTTTAAAGGCAGAAAATGGAGCTACGTTATTGCATGGTGGGAACATGGCAACGAGAAAAACAAGAATAAATTAGTGGAATGAAAAGCTTTCGTTGATTCCTGTGGGATTTAGACTGCCGGTTTGAAAGATGAGCTTTTGTTCAAGATTTTTACGGCTTTCCGTGCTACCTAAGTGTAAGGAAAGACCGCAGATTGCCATACGTTGCTTAGAATGATTAGGTAAATTAAAATGTCTAGCGACTGGTTTCGATGTGTCCTTGTCATTCCTTTCCACGTCTCGAAGGTGTTCTCGGAATCAGTCACCTCGTCTTCTGCCTGTTTCGCCGATGTATATCTTTTTGAAATAAGTGCAAGTTATGCAATAGATTACATTGGCGGAGGTGCACGTGAAGTGATCGGTGATCTTAATGGATCGTTTAGGTCCCGATATTTTATCAGTGTTGTGAATGAAAGGACACGTTTTGCACCGTGCACGAGCGCATTTAAAAGTGCCTGGTTGGTCATTAGTCTGAAAAGAACTTCTGACCAAAAAATTGCCTATGTTTTTGACGCGTTTGAATGAAATGAGCGGAGACTGCGTAAAGATAGTGTTTGTCTCTGGGTCGTTTTGAAGTAATTTAAAGTTTTTAAGAATGATGGATTTAACTGAGTGGTTGTGAGGGTGAAACGTGAGAGTGAATGGAATGCGGTCGGAATCTTCCTTATGCGACCAATTTACCACTTCAACTTTGGATACAATGAATATATGAAGTTCATATATTTTGAACTGCGGTATGAAATACGTATGATGCACGATCCTTCGCAGTAGATAGCGCTATTTAAGCAATAGCGAAAATCAGACCTGAAAAAAATCAGGCCTGTACGGGATTCGAACCACTGACCTCTGCGATACTAGTGCAGCGCTCTACCAATTGAGCTAACAAGCCTGGATATATCAACTTTGTTGATAACTTTGTTGATATATCAACTTTGTTGATATATCCAAATTATTTCGTTACTCCCACCGACGCAGCCCCAAACAGTTTCTTGCGAAACTATCAGCCTTTATCCTTTTTATCGTATTTATGTTTGATGGGAAGAGCTATATTACATTTTTTTTCTTAAAAAAATTTTCTTTTGATTTTAAGGTTACTTCCTACCTTCGCTGGTGTCCTTCGGGAAAAAAAATTCGTACGCGCCCTAGTTTGAAGAAAACCGTAACAAACCATACATCAAAAGAAAGCTTAATAAATTTAGTTTACGATAAAAATATAATTTAGTCGATTTTTTCATTTAGGAAGTGTCAGGAGCCGGTAAGGCGTGAAACGACCGAGGGTTCTTCTATTGAATTTATCGGGAGTCGGATCCCACGGCACGAGAAAAATGGCTGCACGGTCTCATTCACAAGGCATCAATCAACAAAAGTGTGTCAGGCTTTCCCGATATTCTGATTGGTTGTCTAGATATTCGCATCTAAAGTTAGAGTAGCGAAAAATATGCGAAGCGTGGTGCGTAAATGGACACCACATAAAAAATATTTCAAATATCAATTTCCTGACACACTTTTGTTTGTAATCATCTCAGGAATGTGTTGGCGAAATTTCACGAAAATCGGTCAGATCTACATACCCTATAAATTCGCTCAAAGTGGATGTATTCCTCTCAACATCAAATGCGAGATTTTAGCTCCCAAAGGTTTGTAAACAACTAGCGCTACACCAGAGAGTAATAACTCGCCTCCTGAAACCGCAAACCAATGAGAAGACGAGACCTCCTCGCGTCCATGACAATGGATCAAGATTTTCCCGGGAAAAGTATCGCGTAGCAGTCACGTTTTTTATCTTGCTCTGTTGGTCGTTTAGTCGGCGAAGGAAAAACCCGCGGCAGAAAGGGTAAATCTGTCGCAGTCTTCTTTTTCTCTAAGAATCTTGTTTACCACCTTCTGTGGTGTTGACTTTAATTTTTAAACTGCTTGCCCCAAGGATAATCGAATGCTGCCGGTCTTCAGCAGATGGCGAGCCCGTCGAAGGCTCCTGGCCAAACCAAGAGCCAGGTATTGTTTTGCTGTACGCTATTGTTTATAATGTTTTGTTGTCTTTGTTTTACGTCTCTCGTGAGCTTCACAGGTGTTTACACCGAGGATGAGCCAAAATTCACTCGTGGAAGTTATCTGTTCGTGGAAAGTCTTTTCTCATTGATAAAAAACATAACTCAAAATTAGAGAGGAGTTCTTGGGTAAAGAAAAAGAAAAAACAGGCCCAAGAAAAGAGAAAAAACAAACCAGTCCTTGCTGAAAGCGACAAAGGGGCTCATTCTCGGTGTAAAAACCCGTGAAGCTCACGAGTGACGTAAAACAAAGACAACAAAACATTATAAACAATAGCGTACAGCAAAACAATACCTCATGAAACAAGAAAACTTCGTCAGGTTTTTACACCGAAGATGACCCTGAATTTTGTCAAGTGGACGATGTAAACAAAATATGTAAATGACATGAAATTGCCGCGAGTATTCCCCGGGGGGGGGGGGTTCGCCATTTACGAGATTATGACACCTTCCTGATCTATTGACTTTTATTTGAAAATACGTTTTCTAAATAAGTCGGACGCTTTTTGAGATTTTTATTTTTGTTTTTATAAACTTTAGTTAAAATATCCAACTTCAATCTAGTCCAAAGAAAAAAAAATGATTTTTTCGGCCTCTGAAGGTAGGAAGTAACCTTAAAAGTTCAAGGCTCTAATTACGGATCAAAGTATCTAAACAGCCCTTTTAAATCATTCACAGGCAATTTTTGCAGCTATTGTGGTTATTGGAACAATTCTGTGCTTGCTTCTTATCGGAGTCTTTGGGTATTTCCTGCACCAATACACAATTTTGTGTCCATGCAAAAGAAGGTAAAACTACTCAATCACAAAGTATTTAATTTCTTTTATGCAGAAGCTCTGTTGTTGCAGTTAATTGAAGCAGCAACATTTTTTCCTCTAAGGGGACAAAGTTTTGCACTGAAATCTAGGGATGTTTTATTTTGCATCATGTCTGCTCCTATGACTGCATTCTCCTAGTCTTTGCCCTGTGAGTGGTAAAGTGCTAAAATGGTGAAAGAGTTCATTGCTATCCTTTAAATTGATGATGGTAATAGTTATATGCTTTCCTCTGATTTACAGAGAATAACTAAACGTTTTTTTTTTTTCCCAGGAAACATGTTTGAGAGATTGGGAGAGTTTTTCTGTTTAATGGAGAATTGCATATTATATTATATGAGAGATTTGGCAGATTTGAATTTTTAACCATTTACACCTAAACATCAGTATTAATGTTCTCCACACTATTCTTTACATTTCCAATAACAATCAGCTGCAGAATTTGTTTAACAATCAAGTGCTTCTTTAGTTGGTGATCATTTCCTTTTTCTCCTTATCTTTCTGTTTGATTCCGGAGTGACTTGAAAGGAGAAATTAGATGCTAATCATTCTTAGGCTCTTAAGGGTTAATTAGGAATCCTTCTCTTTCACAGAGTACAACTTCAAAACAGAGGGGGTACCATGGAATCTGACGGTAAAACTGCACAATCATAGTTCGTTACAGCTTTTATAATCATTTTTGTTGTTTTTTCTGGTTGTTGTTGTTGTAATTTTTCCATGTTATTCATGACAAAGCACAAAAAATGTAACCAGCTGAAAAAATTGAATAAGTTAATTACCAGTCTAGGTTGATCCCTTGGGGAAAAACTGTGCCATTGGTCTTGAGTTGGTCATCAATGTCTCTTTGATTTAAAGAAAAAAGTGAATTCTCAAAACTGTTTTGTGCATGTTTTTATTAATGACAAGTGCCTCTTCTTTATTTTTTTAATTTTACAGTGATTAGAAATCCAGGGCAGCAGGTAAGTGATTGAAAAAAATTGAAACTTTTAGGACCTTTTTAAATTTCTTTTGCATGTCTCGTTAACACTGAAGCTATCTCTTTCTAGTATCTTGTCGGCTTGGTAAATGTGGTTGTTTCTTTTAGATTTACAGAATTTGCTCACGTCAGCAGCGTACACCCATTGGGCAAATGGGGGACGCTCAATTGACCAATCAGAGCGCGCGCTTTACTTTGGTTATGTTATAAATGTGTTTGTTTCTTTTAGATTTACAGAATTCAAGAGGAGCCTGTGTATGCTGAAGTCGGAGATGTTTATCCTTTTGATAATGCGGCTGAAGGTGAAGGTGAGGACTTTTACGATCGTCTGTTCACAGTTTTCGTGGGAAATTACTCCCCAACCCTCTTCATTTTTTTAAAGCTTTGTAAACATGTAAATAGACTAACACCCCATTCAGGAGTTTCAATAAAAGCCGGTTACCGGTGGTCTACCGCCGCCTGTAGGACCTCTCGCCGCCACCTGTAGGACCTCTCGCCACCGCCTGTAGGACCTCTGGCCGCCGCCTGTAGGACCTCTGGCCGCCGCCTGTAGGACCTCTGGCCGCCGCCCGTAGGACCTCCTACCGCCGTCTGTGTGGATTTCATTAATGAAAATAAAAAGTGAATTTAGTGGTCACAGCCGCCTATTAAACCTTCAGTGGCCGCTTATAACTAATGTTATCGAAACCCCTTCCATTCACAATAAAATTTAACATGTTTTAACCCATTAGTGACCAAGGTAGAATTTCTCCTAACATCTGCAATACAATATCAAGCCAAAAAATGATGAGAGTAGAGAAAAATACAAATATTGGGGATCATCAGTTGATCCAGTACCAAATTCTCCCAACCAATATCATAAGAATTGTATTGCAGACAGTGAGGAGAGTTGTTAATGAGATCGTGGGTGTGAAAGGGTTGAAGTCGTCCAGGGTTGAATTTTTTTTTCCTCTATAGAGGCTACTCAAACCGATGTTTTTCGACTTCAAACGTAGCACATTGAAAACACAAGTTAGCGGTTGTTTCACTCCATGGAAAATTTAGTTTTTCAATTCCCTGTTTCTGATTTTCATTCAGTTAAATCCAGGGTTTAACCGAACAAGTTTTGTCGGTGTGAATGGGATACATTGGTCCCCTGCTGCTTAAATGTATTTCTATTCGTCTATTGTTTCAATGTGTTTTGCTTTCTTTCTTTTTCTTTTTTCAGGAAAAGTGACGGTTAATCTTGATGAAAATCCATCAGTTGTTCTGAATCCTTACGTACAGGAAGCCGTGTTTTCAAGTGGAACGCCGAAACCTGATTCGCCATTGTCACGATCAAAACTTGAAGAAAATAGAAGAACAAGTGTTGAATCAAGAAATGTTCGCGAAAGGGACAGAAGTCCATTAGACGAGAAAACGGACGGATCAATTGTGTTTAGGAACTCGCAATTTGAAGAGACATCTTTTAGTTCTCTGCCAAGGCGAGAGCAAGACTTGAAACAACTTGCAGAATCACGCGGACAGGGTGATAAAGGGATTTTTAATCCTCACGAAAATCACTGTCATCACGGTCGTAACGAACATCGCGATCGTCATGAACATCGTGATCGTCAAGGTCATCACGACTGTAACGAGCGTCTTGATCATGACGACAGCCGCGGTTTTCACATTCCTAACAGCCAAGAAACTGGTCACAATGTTTCGTATGAAGGACTCACAGACAGAACCAGAACTCTGACTAAGTTTATTTGTCCGAGCTGTAACGATAGTTCGGATTATCAGAGACTTAGCACTCATGGGGACTGTCAGCACAGAGAAAAGGAAAACAACAGGAGAGAAAAGACACGGTCGCTTTATGAAAGTTTGACGCTTGAAAGAGGTGCGAGGGAATCTTTTTATGCAACACCGTCGGTCATGCAGGTAAGCCATAGTGCTTATAACTTTTAGATGGGGGGGGGAGTGTAATGGTTAGTGCGTTAGAATCTGAATTGGTAGAGTTTGGTATGAACCATGGCCGGATTAACGTGTTGGGTTTAGGAAAGTTTCACTTGATTGTAAGTTCACCCCCTACCGCCTTACTTTCCAACCGGACCGTTTCTCCTCCCCCCCCCCCCCCTGCCAGGTATATAGATGGATAGGGGTGAACCTAGTATCAAGGAAAAAAGACGAATTGTGGAGGGTGGGGTTACCAGTGATTGACTAGTATCCCATCCAGGGGGAGAAGTAATACCGCTGGCTCCGGTTGCTCAAAGGGCGGATAGCGCTATCCAATGGATAAACCGCTGTCCAGCAGATAAGTGTTACCAAAACGTACTGCGCTATCCACCGGATAGAGATTTATCCAGGATATAGCGTTATCCATCCTTCGAACAACCGGGGCCTGCTCATTTATAATGCTATGGAAATCTGGAAGAATGCGGAAGTTTATGGGCTACTAGACTCGTAAGACTGAAACCTTTCTCTTCCATGATTTGATTATGAATTCTCTCCTCTGGCTGCTACACATTTCCTTGTAAATTAGTTACGAGAATTTGGAGTTAAATCAAGATACCAACTTTTACCTGATAAGTTTAAGCATGCTCTTTACCTGTGTGCAAAATATAGTATGGATATTATAGGGAGAAGTTATTAGTTAATGAAATTATTATGGAATTGTATTGATGTTCAAGGAGAAATTCCTTTTAGATCACATTTGGGAGAAAGAGGGTCACCTTACATCCATTTTATCGCTGAACGCATCGCAGTGCCTACCGAGTCTAATGCTCTCTGTTGTTCTTGAGACATAATTACACGGGACCCTGGATTTACTCTGACTAAGAGGTTATTTAAAAAAGGAACTGAGTGATTTTGTTTTGCTCGGCACCAGGATAGCAAAGAACTACCGGAGTATAATGTACTGGAATCGGAAGAATCAGGTAATTTATATGAAGCCCTTCTTGATGTTCTTAATAGGCAGTGCTTAAATGATGGTGGAGCTATAGAGTACAAACGGTCCCTCCTTTTCAGTTGAGTCCGTCGCACTGGTCAAAAAAAAAAAAGAGTGAAAATTCCACCCAACATCAAATTTGGAAATCTATGGAAAAAGGCGTTGTTATGAAGCAAAGAAAAAAGAAAATGGGTCGATGGGTTGATACAAGAAGCTAGTGCTTCTGGTAGCCACTAAATTTAAGTGTGGTACAGGTTGAAATAGTTTGGTGAGAAACACTAACCCAATTTTGAAAGAATTGCTTCATTTTGTTGCGTTTGCGTTTCCATTTCCTCCGCTGAAACCAAAAAACCAACAACAAATAAACGATGAAAAGAAAACAAGCAATCAAACACAATTTAAAGCAAAACAAGAAACAAGAG
Organism: Stylophora pistillata; assembly: GCF_964205215.1. NCBI lineage: Eukaryota > Metazoa > Cnidaria > Anthozoa > Scleractinia > Pocilloporidae > Stylophora > Stylophora pistillata. Next base: position 7,202,700 of record NC_142523.1, read on the forward strand.
AAACAGCAAAACACGTTCAGTTGGGCATTCTCGTGACAATTTTATGATTTATCAATGATTAACTGATCGAGAGATACAGAAATTTTCAATGAGTGTCGAAGGTTATCCCAGCTTGCTTCGGTTTTGCCTCTCTTCGCTCTCTCAACCAACCGAATGCAAAACTAAAACCAATCGCGACTTGGTCGCCGCGTTTTTCCCGTGCTTTATGCAGTTTGGTGGTTTTTGCGTTGAGTTCTAATTATCTCTTATTTTCCTTTCTTCTGATTGGCCGTTGGGATTTCTTTTGTTTTCTACTTGGTCGCCGCGTTTTCCCGCGCTTTTGGCAGTTTGGTTGTTTTTACTTGGGTTCTAATTGGCTCTTATTTTCCTTTCTTCCGATTGGCTGTTGTGATTAGTTTAGTTTGGGTGCTACGATTCTCAATTGAAAAGTGTTCTAGTAATAACCTTGATCAGTTAAGAATTTGTATTTATACTATTTTGATAATAAATATTAGAAGAATAAAACTACGACGTTTCGAAGTCATCTTGACTCCATTATCCGCATCGCACGAATCACATTTAAAATTGTAAACAATGCGTTGTTTACAATTATATCGGTTACACCACACGCCATCTTCACCAACGCATACAGGAGCATAAAGCCTCGGTCATTGGCAGGCATATGAAGGAAGTCCACGGTGTAGCGTTCACTGACCTAGCCGAAATGTTTTCCGTTCTTATGAAATGCCGAGGAAAACTGGACTGTCTTATTCAGGAAATGCTATTTATTCGTGAACGGAAACCGAAGTTAAACACGCAGTCGGACTCAATACGTGCAAAAGTATTTATTTAAACATATACCGCACACACTGACACGTCAAACACGAATGACAACGAAACACTTATTATTCTAATGTATTCTATCACCTTTGTTTGTGTTTAATCTCGAAACTACAACTAACACCCCTACTTGATAATGGGGTCAAGATGACTTCGAAACGTCGTAGTTTTATTCTAATATTTATTTTCAAATGTATTTCGAAATGTTCTCTTAGGGGCCGACCATTTAACTTTTGAGGGGGGGTGGGTGATTTCTGCTCATTAAGAAATTTTTTTTTCTAGCAATCTGATGTGCAGGATATTTTTTTTCCATTCTAAACGCTCTTTTTTTCTGTTACATTTGGGCTGCATGCAATTTTTTTCTTGTAACATGCGCTTGCAGGAAATTTCTTTTCAAAATCACCCACCCCCCCTCAAAAGTTAAATAGTCAGCCCCTCATGTAATATTTTGGTTGGTGATATTTGTACAGACCAGAACCTTACACCCGGTGAGCCGGTGAACCACGAATACAATATCCTTGAACCGGAAACTCCCTCTGATGACGTTCAGAGTGATGTGAACGAAACATTTCACAATTCGGGCTCAACAGATGAAGATAAAGATTTGCCGATTCATCCCTCAGAGATAAAAAGCCTCGAAAATAACCCTGTCTATGGCTTTCCTTGGAAAATGAAAAACGGTGCGAGGAGGCGAGCAAGTAGTATGTAGCTAGAAACTGTCACAAACCTTTTCTCATCACGTAGCCCAAACAGCTTAGTTCTATAGTGTTCTTAGCTCAGTTAAAGGACAAAGATGTTTGAGAGAGACTAGGAACCAGGCCTTAGTTGCTCAAGAAATAATGAAGAAAATCTTTTAATTACTTACTGCGCGAGTCTTAAATTGCATGGAAGGAATAGTAAAAGTGCCCATTTTTAATAAAGGCAATGTGTACAATTTCAGGTATTTTGAATTAATAAGTTAAGTTAATACAGTATAACATCTACTTTTTTTTCGTCTAAGCGACTGCTGAAGTATGGTATGAGTGTCATGCAGATATTACTAAATAAGTACTTGCCTTCCTGTTATTTTTTCTTATGAAGTTATCTTGCAATTTAGAGTCTACGTATGTTAGAATCGCCAAGGATATTTCTACTTTAAAATGTCTTTTAGAGAAGGTTTTTTTTAGATAGATTTAGCAATGGTAATTTCAATTTATTTCTTTTTTGTTTTTTAAATGTTTTTCATTTCACGCACATGTTTTAACGAGTTTTTATCACCCCCAGATGAAGCGTGGGTAAATAAAGTGTTGTATTGTATTGTACAACCTTTAATTGTTTTTTAACCCAACGTTTTATATATAGTTTAAGTTAATTCAGATGGCATCGACATATTGTAAACAGTTTTGTTAAGTAAAAGTTTAAAATTGATAACAAGGAATTTGTGTAAATTGTTCAAAGCTTTTTGCGAAAGGGTAAAAAAAATGATTTTAAGCATTACAGATGTTCTCTGTAAAGAAAGATTGTTAATGTATTAAGAGACAAATGTCTCTCTAAAATTTTTCCCTGTTTACAGAGAGAAAAAAAGTAAAAGTATTGTAGAAATGACTTCAACTAGTAGTTAAGTTTTGTAGCCATTGATGTAACTCACGTAGAATATCTAAACAGATTTTATTGTGCGAGTAATTTTCAATTTTGATTGGTTTGTCTTAATTTTGCTTTATGATAATTGGGTCAGGGATGTCCGCTACATCCTCTCAACCCATCACATCCAAAAATTGAAACCAATTGCGATGAGTTTGTTCGCCTTTTCCCGCGCTTTGTGCCGGTGGTTTGAACTGATTTTGAGTCCTCACTGGCTCAGGGAAGCCCAAACCATCCTCTCAACCAATTTTCCCGCGCTTTAAACCGGTGACGTGTACTGACTTT
>NC_142523.1:7207923-7250423 GCF_964205215.1 Stylophora pistillata
TTCGAGCATTTATGGTATATCATGATCATGCGTGCTTTATTTAAAAGTTGTATGGCAGAAGTCTACGGTGGCTCATAAGGCACACACGGATTTTCTCGTCGCAAGTTACTAACTTGCGATGGCGAAACTTGCGATCGCAACCAAGAGCCATACAATTATCGCTCTTGATCGCAACTTACAACTTGCGATCGCAACTTATAACTTGCGATCGCGTCTTACAACTTGCGATCGCGACTTGTAACTTGCAAGTTAGTTTCAATATCAGTTAAATGAGGCATGCATGTTCATCTGAGTAGTTAACAGCGAAGATGGCAGGTGTTGTGTTAAAGCATTGTTTGTCTGAAAAAACTCCTTGAAGAAGTCTACGACAGACGAAACGCGTCAGAAAATAAAAGCAGTTTTACAATTGCTACTACTGTTCGCAGACGTGCTGCTCACTAGTCTATATTTAAAAAATTAATTAAAATAATTAAAACATTAAAAACATTAAAAAAAATTAATTAAAAAAATTAATTAAAAAATTCATATCAAACTTACCTTTAACATCTGCCTCTACAGACTTTCGTGACATGTCACGCATTCCGGAGTCAGTCAAAAACACACTAATTTTCGAACATTTTCTTCGTTTTCGCGTATTGCATTTGAATCGCTATCTTTCTTACCTTCAGTTTATAAAACTATCGTACATAAGCTTTCTATAACACTATATTTGAAGGTAATCATGACAACATTTCGTTCGGGTTTTTTAAACTTTTGGTTAGCAATTCAGACATTTCGAAGAGGGGTTTATGCCAGATGCGAGCACTGGCCATAGAGTCTGGGGCTAGAACTCTAAAGCGCATGCTCAAAACTGGTCATTACCGCGAAATATGAAAAGAAGAATAAATTTGGGTTCGGGAAATGGGACTCGAAGTTTACGCACTGGTGATTTTGTCCTCGCTGGCTCTTCTCGCGGTGGCCGTAGATGCACAAAACGATTTTGGCGAAGAATCAAGTGGTCCGAAAGGGGAAAAATTGCCTTGGTTTAATTACGAAATAAACAAGTAAGTAAAATTGCGTTAATCGAAGTGTTTTTAAACCCGTTTCTTTTCTTCTTTTTTTCAATTTTTTTTTTTCATCGAATTGATTTTTTTTAAACAGCTATCTCATATATTCCCTGTCGAAGAAGCCTGACCAAGAGCCGAACGACGAAAGCGCCGATTCTCTGATTGCAGGAATCGTGGAAAAAATCTTGAGGGAATCTGAGATCAGCGGGGTTGTGATAATTCCAGAATTCTCAACGTCTTCGGGAGAGAGATTTCTCTCCTCCACTCAGCGTTCAAGAAAGCTTCCAAAAAGTGGGGGAAGAGCGTAAAGAAGCTGATTGACTCATGGAAGGCGAAAAACTACTCCTTCGAAATTTTCTTTCATGAGCTTGGAAACAACTCAGTGACTGAGGAAAACCAACGGCTCCGTGGGCAGAAAAGGAAAGCTGAACTGGATTTAGCCGTAGAGCAGGCAAAAAGATTAAAAATTGAGCAGAAACTTGAAAATGTCATTAGGGACTCGGAAAACAGAAAAGAACAGTACAAAGAAAAATTCAAGAGATGAGCGAAGAAAGCAGCAAGAATGCAAAAAAAAAAGGAACAAAGAGGTCCAAACAAGAATAAAAAGTTCGCCGATTACACCAAACAACACCAGGCAAGGATAAGGCGAACATTCAAAGAAGACTGCCAGTCAGCACTATCATTTTTAGGCCTGTATGACCTTGTTGTCACCAAGGTGGAGATATTTAATAATGACACCCAGCAATATGAAACTAATTCATTGGTAGAGGAGGGAGAATTTCAACTACTAGAAACTGAGCCAAAAGAACTGACTGACCATGATATTGATGATATTAATATGTGGGTCTACTTAAAAGACAAATTTAATATCTCTAATGAAGCTTGGCATGAGTTGGCCATAAAATGTAAAGACATGCCCACAAAATATAAGGTATGTAATCATCTAGATAAGCTAAATTCCAATTGGAATCTAAAAAAAATACCAGGGGAGGCAGAGGGAATACAGATTTCTTTCAGGGACAGTCTTGAAGAACAGATACAAAGGTTGCAGAAAAATGGCGTATTGGACGAGGCTACTACTATTAAAGTAAAGATCAGTGGTGATGCTACCAACATTGGGAAGAGGCTTAAACTTGAAAATGTAACATACACAATTTTGAATGAAAAGGGTGCAGCAATGAATGAAAAAGGGAACTATGTTCTACAACAGAGAACTTTGACAATCTTAAAGAAAGCCTTGCTGATCTAAACAATGAAATGTCCAATTTAACTGTAAATAATCGTAAGTATAGCATTGAGTATTTTTTAGGAGGAGACTGGAAGTTTCTAGCCTGTGTCTGTGGTCTAGGAGCTGCAAATCATTTTTTTGCCTGTATTTGGTGTAAGTGCCCAAGACATGAAAGTTTTGACATCAGTAAAAAGTGGTCTTTAACTGACAAATCTCTTGGGGCAAGAGATTCACAAGAAATAGGTAAGCATGCAAAATCTAAACAACATAATTGTAAAACCAATCCATTATTTAATTTTATTCCTATTTACCATGTAATAATTGATACACTACATTTGTTTTTGAGAATATCTGATAATTTAATTGAACTTCTTATCAGGGAACTTCGCAGAAAAGATGTGATTGACAAGGTATATACTTTTTCAAATGGTTTTAGTCGAAATAAGTATAAACGCATGGCTGGGTATGAAAAATTTGTAAAAGAGCTAGGAATTAATTTTGAATGGAAAATTAATAAGGATACCAAGAGGTTGGAGTACAGAGATCTTACTGGACCTGAAAAACTCTTGCTCTTTCAACACATAAATTTTCAGACACTACTATCAGAAGGTCATGTTGCAGATAAGCTGCAAGCCCTATGGGGTAATTTCATAGATATTATTGGTGACCTCAAACTAGATTATGGGTAATTCCACAGTATTTTGGACATAAAGCTTTAAGAAATAAAATTGACTAAAAGGACTATTAAGCTCTATTTCTGTAATGGTTAAATGCCTAATTTGTATAAAATGATACTTTTGAGATGTCAGCACTGTAATTCTGTGTCATAAATTATCATAAATTAACCTTGATACCAAAAAAGCTGTCACGGAGGGGACATACACTAAATAAATATTGTAGATCTGTCTTGAGAAGAAATCTAATAATAACTGTCAGGACATTAAGTTGTTTACCCAGACTTCCTATGTTATTAAATTTGTTTCTTGGCTTTGTGCGAAAGAGATGTAATGCTTTGTCCAACATTGAATTGTCCCCTCCGTGACAAAAATACCCACAAAAATTATGATCTTTCTAAAATAAATGGGGATAACTGCAGAAACTTCTGTTAATTATTGAAGTATGGGCTGACAAACTTAAAAGTGGTAAAGAGTTTCTTCCCCTTCCTTTTCCTTTGAATTACTTTAAAAAGATAAAAATGTCACGGAGGGGAACTTTTGTCACAGAGGGGACTTTTCTGTCACAGAGGGGACATTACTGTCACAGAGGGGACATCACTGTAATGAAGAAAATTTAACTGTCATTGAAGGCAATGCAACAAACTATACTCTCCTCACTTAAAAGAGAAATTAATGTAACTATTGAGTTTAAAATTCAAGTTAATTTACGTCAAAAGTAGATGTGAGTAGAACATTTTTTTACTGTCAAAAAAAGAGTTGCACATTTCATGACTAATACATGAACAAAAAGTAAAGGATTCTGGGATTGTAGGCTCTGAGCACGATCACCACAGCACTGGCAGTTGCTTTAGAGCTGAAATGAGTTCTAAAGAGAGGACAAAGAAATACAGAGGAAGATTGAAAGAAAATGATGAAAATTATGAGATGGTTAGAAAGAAAGATTGAGACCGAAATTTCATGTTGATCATTCTTGTCTTTTTTCCCCTTCAATTCATCAAGAACAAAAAACACTTTTTCTATATGAGTCCAGCTGGCAGTTTTGTCAAGCCCACCCACCAAAGAGCTGTCTGTAAGATGTGGAGTGCATTGCTTGTGGCAGATAATCAGCCTAGTCCAGGGGACTGGTCCTTTCATGTAAACAGTTCTAATGATAGACAGCAACAAGAAACAGATTATGATTGTGGTGTGTTTGTTTGCATGTTTGCAAGAGCCCTTGCTCTTTCCCGTCCTCTTGTCCTTAACAAGGACAAGGTGGATGTAAGGGAATCCATTATTCATGATCTCCATGTTCAACATCTCAGCCCAGTACCATCTAAGGGGGTTGAGGTGGGGATGTACTTTGCTGTAGACTATGTCACAACTTTTTACTTTGGCCAGGTGATTTCTGTGGAAGATGGCTTTGTAGAATTCAAGTTCTAACACAGCATAAGCTCTGCCACCTATGACTGGCCAAGATGAGATGACGTGGACAGGGTACATTGCAGTTGTATTTTTTATGGTCCTGTAATGCTGGCAGGCAATCACCCATTTACATTTTCAGTGCAAGGTGAATTTGAGAAAGTGCACCTGTTTTTCAAAAAGCAGGACTAATTCTGAGCACAAGAAAGCCTATGATAACTGTCTGTCTTTTACAACATTTATGAAAATGAGATTTGAGCTTTTTGGAGGTTTATTCACTTAGAGTGTACTGGATTTTACACTACTTTAGTATGAACTGGATATTGTTAACAGTTAGCTGTACAACTGTACATATACATATATTAAAACTTGTAAGTCGTTATCATCTCTGAATCTGTGGCACTTTTGTTCAATATTCAGCTCATATAATTATTATATTTACATCTTGCATATCATGCATGCATGCATGTATATTTGCAGTCTACAATGCAGTTTTAAGCCTTTTTATTAAAAGAGAGAGACAGAGACACAAAACCTTGAAATATCTGAGTTGTTTACATTTTTAGTTAAACATGTAAGTTTTAAAAATGTTGTATATGTTTTTGTATGCACCAGGTCTTATGGAACCATTGGTGTTATCTTGAGTACTTTACATAAACCTAAAGTTTCCAAATAAAAACTATAAAAACAAAACACATGAAGGTTTTTTTTAAGAAATGTGTTGTATCATATGAACAAACAGAATGACACAACTTTCCAGAATACTTTCCAGCCATAAATTAAATGTCTTTAAAGGCTTGACGACATGTACGACAGCCAACCTTTTTGATGTGGTCAAGCTTTAAAGAATATCTTCAAAAGAATTGAATTAAACTGGGGCTGTAAACTCATATTAAGGCTGGAAAATTGGTTCAAACTGATCACTGCTGCCTATTGGACAAAAGGTCCCCTCCGTGACAATAACCACGAGCACTTACTGTTCCTGTACAATGTAAGAGAGGAGGAAGGCCTTTTCCATTTAAGGCAGTTTTATTGTTGATTAACATCTAAATAAACTATGTACTAAATTATTGTTGCTGCTATTATACATTCACAGAAATCTGAGATTAAATTTTAACTTTCAGTTTTCATAGTTTCTCTGTTCCCCTCCGTAACAATCTAAATAAATGACTAATTCCCCCCAAATGTGGAAGAAGTCGTTTGGAAATAGTTTGATTTAAAACAATCATTAGCTGTTCTGTCCATTAGAAGTCCTCAGTGAACTGAGTTATATTAAGCTGGGGAGCTATCCATGATATTCTCCTCTGAATTGTCCCCTCCGTGACATGCAAAATACTGTGGAATGACCCTTATACTACTCATGATGCTATCTCTATCCTTGAAGAAAAGATAAAAAAATGGTTTCAAAAATTTCTTGACCTTTACCAAGCAAAAGATGTGACACCTTATATGCATTCTTTGTATGCTCATGTGCCTGAATTTTTAAAGCTTTACCAAAATTTAGCATATTACACTCAGCAAGGTATGGAGAAGTATAATGACACTGTATCAAAGGACTACTTTAGATCATCAAACCATAGGGGGGTTTCTGCACTAAAGCAACTTTTCTTGAAAAAATACAGAATACAGCTTTTGGAAGCTGCTGGTTTGGAAAGAGTGAACGAAAGCTACAACTGTGGACACTGTTCAACTTCTGGCCATACTATCAAAACATGTACTGCAAAATGCAACGAATGTGATGCTCCTACTTTCTTGTTAAAATAGGTGATAAATGAAGCCAAGATGTGATTTAATCAATCAGTAATCATATAATATATCAATGTGCTAAAGGAGTGTATTACCCTTTAACTGTTAGTAGAAGTTGTGAATAATAATTTTGCTATGCCTGTGAAATGTTTCTTGTATGCAGTATTCAAGTAGTCTTTTTCACAAATATTACTGTATTGATTACAACAGAATCACAGACTGAAATATATGGGTCATTTATACCCACATGTTTACATTTTACGTAAATAAATCACTGGCAAGTAAAATAATTATTTGAAATCAACCATTCAGATACAGAAAAATAAATGAACACGTGCTAAATCAAATATATTAATGATGGACCATATTTTTGTATCCACATCTGTTGCCATCTCCACAGACAAATGTAAAAACGACTTGATGCCCGTCTTCTATTTCAGATCTCACGTATTTATCGCCAATTAATTTAATTCCACTATAGGGTTTCTTTTTGTCAACCAAAATCTCAAAGTTCCTGGTACAACATAGACAAAATCACCGTTTTCATTCATGATCCGCTCATTCCACTTTGTGCCGAGATAACAATCAAGAGTTTCATTAGAAAGAACTTCATATATGAGTTTATTCCTCAGATATCTTTTGGACGTTATCCTTCCCAGACTTTCATTAAAAACGTCGTCATCGACTTGAATTTCAATGCGAACTTCGGGGTCCTCCCTGCGCCCTGAGTACAACTTTCGCTTGACCTCCCTGTACACACGTTCACAAAAAGCTTGCAAGCGATCGCTAAAGGAATCATTGTTCGGTTGTGACATCGGTTCCAATCGCATTACGGGCAAATTATTTCCATCGCATGGCCTCCATTTGTCAAATTTCTCACTGTACCCTTTAAAAGGAATTTTAACCATATTTCTCGCTTTGTCGACCTGTGTTATCTCTACTGGATAAATATTCTTATCCGTAATTTGTATTTTGTTGCATTTCTTAGGCTTAACTTCGGCGAATTCGTCAATAAATCTTTTCGGAGTCTTACACTCCTGCTTTGCTCTGTTGACCGCCATTTTTGAAAATTTTCATTCATTGTAAATATGTTTGAAAAAAGTATGTAAATTCAGGTACCAAAATCATATTTGATCGAATATTATTTTATTAAATAACCGATTCTATCATTTAAAGGTTGTAATTTCTTCATGTTTGAGCGCTCTTATCCAAATTGGAATATCAACTTTCAGTGGAGATTTTCCCACTTTGTGCATTTTGAAAAGTTAACTTTGAATTCCCTAAGATTTTTGTCGGCAATCCTTGTGAATTTTCATTTTTATTATTCATCTACGTTCCTATTTAGTCTTTATTGCCGCTGTAAAGGAACTTCGGAATAGCATAAGGCTTGACCAGCGAAGTGAGGGTACGAAATCATGGGGAACATTTCGGACCCTCTTGGACCCAGACAGTCTTGGCCATACCATTGAACCGTTGTATTTTCTTTTCCTTCAAATTTAGACGCATGCCACAGATAGAAGCCCGTTAGAGATTTCGGCAGTTGATTTCTGCGGAAGATAGAATGTAAAACGTCAGAATTAGCCTGGTCGAATTGGCCAGACGTAGCAGTGGTGTTCTGCAATGGAAACATCCCTTTTTAAGAATCGCATGGAAGTTATACTTTCATCTCAATTTGGCTGCAATTGAACTTTCCATCAAGGAGGAAGTAGGTAAGGGTCAGTTTCCTCTCTGGGACTCCCTCGTGGCTAAATTTGCCCCGTTGGTAGACATTTTCTTTACTTCTAAAAGAGGGAGATTGTAGCTACACATTTCGTTAGATGAATTGAATGATTGCAATCCAAAATAATTTTTTACTACCGCTGAATGCTTCAAGAAGGTAATATTCTCGAGCATCCGTTCTTTAGTACTAACGTTATCAGAGCTACACGAACTGCCTTTGAGGCCAGCGCTCAAAGCTGAAAAATTCCTTTAAACGGAATGAAATACAATGGTCAACTAGGCAAATCCCTGATTTATTCTAACGGTCGACTCACGGATAAGCTAAAACATCCTGTTTTTCTCTGAAAATTTGCAATGAAATTGCGATTCCAGCGCTCAAAGCTGAACAATTCCTTTAATGGAGATGAAATGCAAAGGTCAACTACGCAATAAGGGTCAACTTGCAGAGAAGCGAAAACATCTGTTTTTCTCCGAAATTTTTACAATAAAATTGAGATTCCATCGCTCAAAGCTGAAAAATTCCTTTAATGGGGATGAAATGCAAAGGTCAACTACGCAAATCCCTGATTGATTCTATTAAGGGTCAACTTACAGAGAAGCAAAAACATCCTGTTTTTCTCCGAAATTTTACCATGAAAATCAAATATTATGTATCCCTATCTGGGTGAGAAATAACTTAAACAAGAGGTCGAGGGCTTCTGTACCATCCCGTTCTCTAGCGCCGGTATTTTTAGTCGTTCTCTGACATTGAGAATTTGAATGTAACATTTCGAAGACATTTTTTAACCCTATAAATAATGCGTATTTTTTGTTTCACTGTTGAGGTGTAGTCTGAACTACAATTATTGCCACCCAGGACCATTGCTAAGAAAACTTTAGGTGATAGATCATTTATGGCGTCTGCTCCTAAACTTTGGATCAGATTGCCATCAAATATAAGAGCAGTAAATGATCTTAATTGTTTTAAAACACTTCTTAAAACACATCTCTTTAGACAGGCATTTTCATGTTTGCCTTTATAGTTCGTTTTCATATTTTTTAGGCAGTCAAATTGTATATTCTTAGCCTTTAATAGTTCGTCTACATATTTTATTCTGCTTAGTCATATTGAATAGCGCATTAGATCATATCCACATGTATTTTGCGCTCTATAAGTAATCAATTATTATTTATTATTATTATTAATATCTACTCAACAATGCTTACTGATGGTCACATGGTAACGCTATCGAATTTCGTTATGTGTTTATTTCTGGAACGATGAGTTAGTAGTTTGAAAACACGAACCAAGCGGGCATTTTCCTTGTTCAGAGACACCAAAAGCATGACTCAAACTGTTAATTTACTTACAGTCCTTTGTACTGTGTGTTATTTCATCGTCAAAGGTCGGACTCATGTCGTTTATTCTACTTTGACTCGAGATGTCAAAGACTACTTCCCAGATGTTTGCGGAAATTGCCTCAAATATGGGGCGCAAAAAACCCAAAGGTTTTGCCAATGTGAACCACTGAGGTCAGTTTTTCTACAAAATGAAGGGCGATGCAAGTCTAGGAATACGTTTGTACATGGTGAGGCAATTGAACTTAAATAGCTTGTTCGGTTGTATTATAAAGCATGTTCTGTACTGTAACGTCTAACGACAGTAATTGATGTTAGAAAATCGAGTACAGAGATAAAAAATGTAGGTATTTGTTAGATACTGAGGCGAAGGAACTTTTACCTATCCATATCAAGCTAGTACGCTGAAGTCCAAGCTATTCGATGCCCATACATATGCTTTTCAGGCGCCTTCATAGAAGTGTATCTTGTGGGGCTATTACTTTATTCTGTGCTATAAAGCACTGAATAACAGAATATTTTTTGCGCCAGCTCTTAATTAACACTCAACACTCATTACTCAAGACCATAACAAATTAAAAGTCGTATCTTACTTAATTAGATGTACTACCAACGCCTTTAATATAAAGACCTTGAGAAAATTTCCTGGTTTTGCCGTTTTATACCTATCTAGCCCTATTAATAGGAATTCCTATCAGCATTAATCTAATGAACATTTATTCAGTGTCTGATAAGTTTTGCTAATTAACAAAAATATGAATACAATATATGATGCTTATGGGGCTGTGTGGAGGTCACAATGGCAAATCATGAGAGTTATCACCTGTTACAGACAGAATTGGATGAGACAAAGTTCTCTTTAGCAATTAATCAAAACTGTGACAAATTTTGAGAAACAAACTAGTCATTTGTTTTACATTATGGTTAACTGACAGAATGCACGACAACAGCATTTGCACACCTACTGTCTAATACCACAAGTGTGATGCATAAACTGTTTAATTTCACTGTCTATATACGAACATGCTCAAAAAGCGCTTAAAGTGGGCTGGTGATAACCAATCACCAAGAATTTTTTTTATACTCTGATTGATGAAAATGGTGATTGAACTGAATATGGAGTACAATTTGTATTAGATAATCACATGATTTCAAGTGCAATTTGGAATAAATAAGCATGAGTAAATTTTTTCAAAGACTAACAAAATTACATGAGCCTGTAGGGTGAGTGCATTTGTGGTCTTTGAAAAAATTTACAAGTGCTTATTTATTCCAAATTGCACGAGAAAATCATGTGATTATCTATTAATGATATACATGAAAAAATTCGCGGTAGCTTCTCATAACTACGCAGAAGAAAAGCGTGCGCATCACGCACAAAAATAATTTATTCAAACCCGGCAAGTGACCTTGACCTTGACATTGACATTGACATTGACCAATCATTCTGAACAATCAGAATGTCTGGTTTCTTTCTTTCTTTGCACTGAATTAACTCTCTTCTGCACTTAATTAACTGAAAACTGCATTCATCTTAACCAATCAGAACTGAAAAATTTTTTAATGTATATTATTAGGTCTGAAATCATACACGTAATTTTAAAATCAAATGATACCCAAAGTTATTGATTTTGCTAATACCTTTCATTTATTTTTCGACAGGTGAAGGATGTCGTGGCCTGTGGCATGATGAAGTTATAGAAGTTATTTCTCCTGAAAGTGAAGATAAATATCGTTTGAATTACCCTTCATCGATTACCTCATGCCTTACAAAACCACAGATATCCTACCGTAACAGAACTACTGGAAAATGGCATTTATATAATATGACTGGAAGTGAGTTCACCGTTGAGGAGAGTGGTAGTATTCCATTCATTCATGTGAAGGTATATGCTTTGAATATTTCTCAGGCATTGTTGAAACATGTAACTTTGCCACAGTGTTGATCAGCACCATGCATTCAGAATCACCCTTACTTAGTAGTTATAACATTACAACACTTTTTCCAGGGTATATAGTTGAATATCCCATGAGTAACTTCTATTTTCTCAGTAAATGCACAACTTTTTTGGCAGTTAGTGGCCAACACAATCAACTCATGAAAAATTTGAAATCATTGTCAAATGTGGGAAAATTAGCAATAAAATATGTGCCCCAGTACTAAAATTTGTTAGGGATAAGTTTTTGGTTAATATATTATGCTTTATGAGTGAGATTATGTCATAGATATTAAGATCTGAAGTAATTGTATTATTGCATATATCTTATTAACCAAGCGCAAGGGCTGTACTGGGAGAATATCGGCCCGAGGTCTTGATAGTACGGACCGAGCGCAGCGAGGTCCGTACAAAAAAGACCGAGGGCCGGTATTCTTCCAGTACGGTCCTGAGCAAGCTTGGTTAATAAGAGATTTATTATACGACTGAAGTTCAAAGGGAAACAAGTGCGGTATCATTCGGGACCATTCGCGACAGTGCCCGGTCCAATACTTAGGGAATATTGGACCGGCAATAGAGCATTTTGATTGGTTGATTTTAGTTATTGGCCCTCTGACTGCCCGAGTCGTGTAATAAATGATGTTATTATCTCTTCGATGTCAGGTTTCTCAACAGTCACCTAACTTGACTATGTTCAAAGGCTATATAATGAAGCTGAGATTGAATTGTACTAGACGTTTCAGTAATGCAACAGAAGACTTCTGTTTGCTTTTTAAAGTGAAAGGAGAAGTCCAAGGTAAGCATTAGTTAAGAATATCTTTCTTGTCAAATAAATTTGACTAGCATGCTTAAACCACCAGATAATTATATTATGCTTATTAACTCCTTTTAGAAACCACCAGATAATTATATTATGCTTATTAACTCCTTTTAACTGGAATGCAACAATCCTTTTAACAACTGGTAAAAGTCATTCCCCCTTCCCCTCCTGCCCCCCATATCGGTGTTGGTAATGGGGGAATCAAACTGCCTGAGGAAAACTCGACACTCTTTGCAATCCTACAATGCTTTTTCAAAGCACACAGTCTCCTGTGATATCTTTGGTATAATTTGTCTTTTAGTTCCATTTGCTTGCGTAAGTCCTTCACCATCAACGACCAAAAGAAGCGTGTCAACAACCAAGTCTTCAACCACTACAGGAGCACCAAGCACTGCCACATGTAAACCAACCATCACCACCACCACTACACCTGTTCAGCCTGATCCACCTGATCCAGTAAGTGAATCAATATTTTATGTTTTACATGCTATTACAAAACAACTAAGCATTTCCTGGGAAAATGGCATTCCCCAATCTCAAGGCTATAGTTTGAATTTGTGCGCAACAATGAAGAAAAGTCAGTTGTTTTGATTTAGGTAGGGAACAAAGACACTGGGGGTCCATTGCTGTCCATAAGACCATTTAATTATCACTGTTTCTTAAAGTAGAAGTTCACCTCAGAAACCATTATAATTTTTATTACCGGCATTCATGTAATATGTCATAAATGAGTGCAAGCGTTTCATCAGGGGTTCTAAACACTGCAGAGAAACAGATGTGGCCAAGTGCTTTTATCAAGGATTCTGGCATTATTCGCTGGTGTGGACCCGCGTAATCGGCCATTCTCTGCATAATCCCACATAATTTGTCAAATAAATCAATATATATGTTACCTATCTTGGTGTCTGGCTTGAATATTGTATTTATCCTTTTTCTACAGTCGTACAAAATACCAAAGTATTGTTTTAATTTAACAAAACAACCACATGCATACGAAGCCATTTTGTTTTTATAAAAACGACAAGGCATTAATAAAAATGTCAGATGAGGGCCTGGAACCGATATGAAGCTTGGCCCAGGTTCCAGCGTTTGGCGGTTTCCAAGATGATGGATGTTTACAAGAGTTGCTTTCTGTTTTGGCCATATTATTGCTTTTATTGGAAGGAGTCATTTATTAATAGTGCATAATATTCCATTGTTTTATAAAAAGAAACAATAACTGAGTTTTCTGTGTGAAATTAGTTATATTTTAGGTTTAAATTTTGATTTTTTTCGTGCATAATGCCAGAATCCCTGTTTTATTGTTTCAAGGTGTTGGAACTCCTGATGAAACACAAAGCACAAGTTTTTTTGATGACTTTGCAAATGAAACAATAAAAAAATATGCAGTGATACATTTTTTCCATTGTCCTCCCTAAATGATTTATGTAACATTGCAATTTTGCCATTTTCCTTAACATTGCATCAACTTTCATGCATGGTTGATTGTTTTGGTGTAGTGGGTGTGTGACCACAAGTGAAGATGGAACAGCAAGATTTAGGGAGCCAAAAACAGTTTACAGAGAATGTGTATTAGTTGAAAAGCTATTACCTTCATGTACCAAATGTACGAACAAATCAGGGCAGTAACAATTTTATGGCAAATGGCAAATTTCTTAGTCGGTTATAGCTCCTGTTTCTATCCAGAAGCACTCTTTAAAGACTATGATTTACTCAAGGTCGCACAGCTTTCTACCAGCACTGACAAAATAGATGCATTGACCTTGAATAGCTAGCTTAATAAGTTTGTGATGGAGGTGGCCAAGATGTTGGGGGAGAGAAATCCACCAAAGACCATTCATGAAATAATATTTAATAGGTCATTTTTCGAATTTATTTTTTATAATTGAAAATGCTCATTAAAATGCAAGTGTTTGATCTGAGATCAAAACCATGTTTTAACCCAGATCAAAACTTTAAGATTTTCATCTGAGTGTTCATAATGGATATCAAGGTTCATGCATGTGACCCAAGTATGCCTTATTTATTGGCTGTTGTCCTCATGAATTATTAATTAATTTGAGTAGAAATAATCAAACTCGCTTTTGAGATTTGAGAGAGTACCTTAATATACTTTTGAAAAATTTTGAACCTTGCCTTAATGTTTGCAACCTGACCAGTTATCTGCATGGCACATCAAAGTGTCTTTCCTTTCTTTCCATCTCTTGAGAATTATAGACTCACTTCATGATATTTTTTATGGCAAGGTAGCAGAAGCAATTTGTAAACCACATGTTGTGTTTTTTGTGTTTACATGTGCATCCAGGTTACTGCATTGCATGCCTTCAAAATGGAAGTGTCCATAGCTGAGTTCTAGTTCATTTGAAGAGAATGTTTTAATTATTCTTGGCTATAGACTCTTTGGAGTCGTAAACTGTTCATGGTTAAAAGTTAATTCTTGTGTACTGGTGTGAAGTTACTTTTTAAAAATGGAGAAAAAATTGTGTGGTTTCTGGATTGCACATTTCAATGAAGACTGCATGATTTATGTATTACTCCTTGTGGTCATGCTTTGGCATGTTTCCAGTTTGAAAGAGAGTGCGGTTTATTGTAAATTTTTGTTTTTAAAAGTTCTTCAGTGGTTACATTGATTGCAAGAGTTACCAGCTTACATTTAAAAAAAAAAATTTCCTTTTGATTTAAGTTCTAGGTTCTAATTACTGATCAAAGTATTTAAACAGTCTTTTTAAATCATTCACAGGCAATTCTTGCAGCTATTGTGGTTATTGGAACAATTCTGTGCCTGCTTCTTATTGGAGTCTTTGGGTATTTCCTGCACCAATACACAATTTTGTGTCCATGCAAGAGAAGGTAAAACTATTCAATCACAAAGTATTTACCGTATTTTTCAATGTATAATGCACACCCGTGTATAATGTGCACCCTTGTTTTTAATCTAATTTATCAGAAAAAAAAGTTTTCCAAGGCAAAAAACAGAAAATATCTAAATGTTTTTTTCCCAGGGATTTTCAAGAACATGTTTGAGAGATTGGGAGGGGTTTTTTGTTTAAGGGTGAATTGCATATTATATGGAAGATTTGGCAGATATGAATTTTTAACCATTTACACCCTAACATTGTATTAATGTTCTCCACACTATTCTTTACATTTCCAATGGCAATCAGCAGGAGAATTTGTTTAACAATCAAGTGTTTCTTTAGTTGGCCAGATCATCTCCTTGTTTCTCATTATCTTACTGTTTGATTCAGGGGTGACTTGCAAGCAGGAATTAGATGCTAGTCACTCTACTTAGGCATTTAAGGGTTAAATTGGGAATTCTTCTCTTTCACAGAGCAGGACTTCAAAACAGGGGGGGTACCATGGAATTTGACGGTAAAACTGCATGATCATAACTTGTTACAGTTTTCTATTTCATTGTTGTTGTTTTTCTGGTTGTTGTTGTTGTTGTTTTTCCGTGTTATTCATGGCAAAGTGCAAAAAAAGCTACCAGCATAAAAAATTTAATGATATACAATATTTCATGTATAATGTTATATAGGTTAGAATCTTGATGACAAAATGTAATGGTTTTTAATAGGCCTTCATAATGTAAAGTTCATTGGGGTCAGAAATGCGCTTAATAAGAATCTATTTTATCCTATATTATTATATTATTATTATTATTATTATTATTATTATTATTATTACCAGTTGAGGTTGATCCCTCAGGGAAAAACTGTGCCGTTGGTCTTGAGTTGGTCATGAATATCTCTTTGATTTAAAGAAAAAAGTGAATTCTAATCAAAAATGTTTTGTGCATGTTTTTAACATTAACAAGTGTTCCTTTTTTGTTTTTAATTCTACAGTGATTAGAAATCCAGGGCAGCAGGTAAGTGATTGGAAAAAATTGAAACTTTTAGGATCTTTTTCAATATCCTTTGCATGTCTCGTTACTGACACTTAAAGCTGTCTCTTTCAAGTACCTTAATAGAAGACTGTGGCATTGTTTTTCAAACAAAGTGCCCTGTTTTTGTTGAATTAAAGATGTACCCCACACAGTTAACTCCCTTTCCTTAAACTCCTGGACGTGATTAACATGTTACTTCTCCCTGTAATATCCCAACATTATCCAGCAAACAGGTAATGAGAATACTCAAACTTATCAGGAAAAAGTTGTTATTTTGATCTAACTCAAATTCTCTTAACTAATTTACAAGGAAATATGTAACAGCAAGAAGAGAGAATTAACAATCAGATCGTGCGCGTTAGAAGGTCTATGTGCTTCGTAATTAACAAATGGTAAACACCACACCGTACACTATTGAGTTATGGATGCACGCGGGAGGTTGCTAAGCACAAAAGAAGCGTAAGAGTCGCTCGAGGCGATAGCCGAGAGCGACTCTAGCTTCTTGAGTGCTTAGCAAACCTCCCAAGTGCATCCATAACTCAATAGTGTACGCTGTGGTGTTTACCATTTGTTTTATAACATAACATTAACACACTGTCGCTAGAGTTCCCTTTTATTTAACAAATCTTACGCGACCAGAAAAAAACAAGCGCGCGCGGAAAAATAGTCTTTGCATTTGCTCACGTCAGCAGCGTACACCCATGGGCAAATGGGGGACGCTCAATTGACCAATCAGAGCGCGCACTTTACTTTGGTTGTGTTATAAATGTGTTTGTTTCTTTTAGATTTACAGAATTCAAGAGGAGCCTGTGTATGCTGAAGTCGCAGATGTTTATCCTTTTGATAATGCGGCTGCAACTAAAGGTGAAAACTTATAAGATTGTCTGTTCACAGTTTTCGGGGGAATTACTCCCCAACCCTCTACATTTTTTTAAAGCTTTGTAAACACAGAAATAGACTAACACCCCATTCACACTAAACTTAAACACGTTTTAACCCTTGAGTGACCAAGGTAGAATTTCTCTTAACATCTTCAATACAATATCAAGCCGACAAGTGATGAAAATAAAGAAAAATATAGCAAAAGGGGATCACGAGTTGATCCAATACCAAATTCTCCCAACCAACATCATAAGAATTGTATGGCAGGGAGTAAGGAGAATTACTAATGAGATCGTGGGTATGAAAGGGTTGAAGTCGTTCAGAGTTGAATTTTTTTTTTCCTTCATAGAAGCGGCTCAAACCGATGTTTTTCGACTTCAAGCGTAGCGCATTGAAAATACAAGTTAGCAGTTGCTTCGATCCATGGAAAATTCAGTTTTTAAATTCCCTGTTTCTGATTTTCATTCAGTTAAATCCGGTTTAACCAAACATGTTTTATTGGTGTGAATGAGATACATTGGTCCCCTGCTGCTTAAATGTATTTCTATTCGTCTATTGTTTCAATGTGTTTTGCTTTCTTTCTTTTTCTTTTTTCAGGAAAAGTGACGGTTAATCGTGATGAAAATCCATCAGTTGTTCTGAATCCTTACGTACAGGAAGCCTTGTTTTCAAGTGGAACGCCGAAACCTGATTCGCCATTGTCACGATCAAAACTTGAAGAAAATAGAAGAACAAGTGTTGAATCAAGAAATGTTCGCGAAAGGGACAGAAGTCCATTAGACGAGAAAACGGACGGATCAATTGTGTTTAGGAACTCGCAATTTGAAGAGACATCCTTTAGTTCTCTGCCAAAGCGAGAGCAAGACTTGAAACTACTTGCAGAATCACGCGGACAGGGTGATAAAGGGATTTTTAATCCTCACGAAAATCACTGTCATCACGGTCGTAACGAACATCGCGATCGTCATGAACATCGTGATCGTCACGGTCATCACGACTGTAACGAGCGTCTTGATCATGACGACAGCCGCGGTTTTCACATTCCTAACAGCCAAGAAACTGGTCACAATGTTTCGTATGAAGGACTCACGGACAGAACCAGAACTCTGAGTAAGTTTATTTGTCCGAGCTGTAACGATAGTTCGGATTATCAGAGACTTAGCATTCATGGGGACTGTCAGCACAGAGAAAAGGAAAACAACAGGAGAGAAAAGACACGGTCGCTTTATGAAAGTTTGACGCTTGAAAGAGGTGCGAGGGAATCTTTTTATGCAACACCGTCGGTCATGCAGGTAAGCCATAGTGCTAATAACTTTTAGACGGGGGGTGGAGTGAAATGGTTAGTGCGCTTGAATCTGAATGGGTAGAGTTTAGTATGAGCCATGGAAGGATTAACGTGTTGGGTTGAGGAAAGTTTCACTTGATTGTAAGTTCACCCCCTACCGGCTTACTTTCCAACCGGACCGTTTCCCCCCCCCCCCCCCCTTGCCAGGTATATAGATGGATAGGAGTGAACCTAGTATCAAGGAAAAAAGACGAATTGTGGAGGGTGGGGTTACCAGTGATTGACTAGTATCCCATCCAGGAGGAGAAGTAATACCCCTGGCTCCGGTTGTTCAAAGGGCGGATAACCAATGGATAAACCGCTGTCCAGCAGATAAGTGTTACCAAAACGTACTGCGCTATCCACCGGATAGAGATTTATCCAGGATATAGCGTTGTCCATCCTTCGAACAACCGGGGCCTGCTCATTTATAATGCTATAGAAATCTAGAAGAATGCGGAAGTTTATGGGCTACTAGACTCGTAAGACTGAACCCTTTCTCTCCCAAGATTTGATTATGAATTCTCTCCTCTGGCTGCTACACATTCCTTGTAAATTAGTTACGAGAATTTGGAGTTAAATCAAGATACCAACTTTACCTGAAAAGTTTAAGCATGCTCTTTACCTGTGTGCAAAATATAGTATGGATATTATAGGGAGAAGTTATTAGTTAATGAAATTATTATGGAATTGTATTGATGTTTAAGGAGAAATTCCTTTTAGATCTAATTTGGGAGAAAGAGGGTCACCTTATATCCATTTTATCGCTGAACGCATCGCAGTGCCTACCGAGTCTGATGCTCTCTGTTGTTCTTGAGACATAATTACACGGGACCCTGGATTTACTCTGACTAAGAAGTTATTTAAAAAAGGAACTGAGTGATTTTGTTTATGTTTTGTTTTGCTCGGCACCAGGATAGCGAAGAACTACCGGAGTATAATGTACTTGAATCGGAAGAATCAGGTAATTTATAATAAGCCCTTTTTGATGTTGTTAATAGGCAATGCTTAAATAAGGGTGGAGCTGTAGAGTACAAGCGGTCCCTCCTTTTCAGCTGAGTCCGTCGCACTAGTCAAAAAAAAAAAAAGAGTGAAAATTCCACCCAACATCAAATTTGGAAATCTGTGGAAAAAGGCGTTGTTACGAAGCAAAGAAAAAAGAAAATGGGTCGATGGGTTGATACAAGAAGCCAGTGCTTCTGGTAGCCACTAAATTTAAGTGTGGTACAGGTTGAAATAGTTTGGTGAGAAACACTAACCCAATTGTGAAAGAATTGCTTCATTTTGTTGCGTTTGCGTTTCCATTTCCTCCGCTGAAACCAAAAAACCAACAACAAATAAACAATGAAAAGAAAACAAGCAATCAAACACAATTTAAAGCAAAACAAGAAACAAGAGAAACAGCAAAACACGTTCAGTTGGGCATTCTCGTGACAATTTTATGATTTATCAATGATTAACTGATCGAGAGATACAGAAATTTTCAATGAGTGTCGAAGGTTATCCCAGCTTGCTTCGGTTTTGCCTCTCTTCGCTCTCTCAACCAACCGAATGCAAAACTAAAACCAATCGCGACTTGGTCGCCGCGTTTTTCCCGTGCTTTATGCAGTTTGGTGGTTTTTGCGTTGAGTTCTAATTATCTCTTATTTTCCTTTCTTCTGATTGGCCGTTGGGATTTCTTTTGTTTTCTACTTGGTCGCCGTGTTTTCCCGCGCTTTCGGCAGTTTGGTTGTTTTTACTTGAGTTCTAATTGGCTCTTATTTTCCTTTCTTCTGATTAGTTGTTGTGATTAGTTTAGTTTGGGTGCTACGATTCTCAATTGAAAAGTGTTCTAGTAATAACCTTGATCAGTTAAGAATTTGTATTTATTCTATTTTGATAATAAATATTAGAAGAATAAAACTACGACGTTTCGAAGTCATCTTGACTCCATTATCCGCATCGCACGAATCACGTTTAAAATTGTAAACAATGCGTTGTTTACAATTATATCGGTTACACCACACGCCATCTTCACCAACGCATACAGGAGCATAAAGCCTCGGTCATTGGCAGGCATATGAAGGAAGTCCACGGTGAAGCGTTCACTGACCTAGCCGAAATGTTTTCCGTTCTTATGAAATGCCGAGGAAAACTGGACTGTCTTATTCAGGAAATGCTATTTATTCGTGAACGGAAACCGAAGTTAAACACGCAGTCGGACTCAATACGTGCAAAAGTATTTATTCAAACATATACCGCACGCACTGACACGTTAAACACCAATGACAACGAAACACTTATTATTCTAATGTATTCTATCACCTTTGTTTGTGTTTAATCTCGAAACTACAACTAACACCCCTACTTGATAATGGGGTCAAGATGACTTCGAAACGTCGTAGTTTTATTCTAATATTTATTTTCAAATGTATTTCGAAATGTTCTCTTAGGGGCCGACCATTTAACTTTTGAGGGGGGGGATGGGTGATTTCTGCTCATTAAGAAATTTTTTTCTAGCAATCTGCTGTGCAGGATATTTTTTTCCATTCTAAACGCTCTTTTTTTCTGTTACATTTGGGCTGCATGCAATTTTTTTCTTCTAATAAGCGCTTGCAGGAAATTTTTTTTCAAAATCACCCACCCCCCCTCAAAAGTTAAATAGTCAGCCCCTTATGTAATATTTTGGTTGGTGATATTTGTACAGACCAGAACCTTACACCCGATGAGCCGGTGAACCACGAATACAATATCCTTGAACCGGAAACTCCCTCTGATGACGTTCAGAGTGATGTGAACGAAACATTTCCCAATTCGGGCTCAACCGATGAAGATAAAGATTTGCCGATTCATCCCTCAGAGATAAAAAGCCTCGAAAATAACCCTGTCTATGGCTTTCCTTTGAAAATGAAAAACGGTGCGAGGAGGCGAGCAAGTAGTGTGTAGCTAGAAACTGTCACAAACTCTTCTCTCATTACGTAGCCCAAACAGCTTAGTTCTATAGTGTTATCAGCTCAGTTAAAGGAAAAAGATGCTAGAGAGAGACTAGGATCCAGGCTTTAGGTGTACGAGAAATAATTAAGGAAATCTGTTGATTAAATTGCATGGGAGGAAGAGTAAAAGTGCCCATTTTTTATACAGGCAATGTTTATAAATTCAGGTATATTGAATGAATAAGTTAAGTAAATTCAACATAACATTAGTCCTTTTTTTTTTTTTTTTTGGCCTAAGCGACTGCTGAAGTAAGGTGAGAGTGTCATGCAGTTATTACCGAAAAAGTACTTGCCGTCCTGTTAAATTTTTTCTTGTGAAGTTATTCTTGCAATTTAGTGTCGATAACTTTTGTGATGACAAGCTTTGATTGCTTTTAACCAAACTTTTAAAATATAGTTAAAGTTAATACAGATGGCTTCGATACATTGTATACAGTTTTGTTAAGAAAAAGTTAAAAGTTGATAAAAATTAATTTTGTCTAAATTGTTCAAAGCTTTTTGCGAAACAGTAAAAAAAAAAATGACCTTAAGTATTAGTTATTCTCTCCAAAGAAAGATTGTTAATGTATTAAGAGACAAATGTCTCTCTAAAAAATGTCCCTGTTTACAAAAAAGGAAAAAAAAGGAAAATTATTGTAGAAATGACTGTAACTAGTAGTTAAGTTTTTGGCCATTTATGCAACTCGTGCAGAATATTCAAACAGATTTTATTTTTCGAGTAATTTTCAATTTTCATCGGTTTGTCTCAACTTTGCTTTATGATTGGGTCAGGGAAGCCCACGCCATCCTCTCAACGGATCACATCCAAAAATTGAAACCAATTGCGATGGGTTTCTTTCCATTTTCCCGTGCTTTATGCCGGTGGCTTGAACTGACTTTGAGTCCTCATTGGCTGAGGGAAGCCCAAACCATCCTCTCAACCAATTTTCCCGCGCTTTAGGCCAGTGACGTGTACTGACTGAGTTCTCATTGGCTTCTTGTAGTATGTTCCTTTTTTCTGATTGGCTATTGTGGTGACATAAATGTGGTTTTACGAAAGTCATTGCAAAGAGGCCCGAAAGTTTACGTTTAACTAAACAGTAACTTCAATGCTAATAGTACTGTTATGGAACTGAAACAACTGGGTAAGTCTGAGAGAAAATAAATGACACCGATGCTCTTTTCAAAAGATTCACCATAGCTGTCTATCTCGGTGCGGATTAGGCAATTTCCGAATTACTTTTGGCCTCTTTTTCAAAACGAGGCCTAGTGCTCAACCATTCTTGTGAAAAGGAGTTTAATTTGCATGTGAATGAAAACTTGTTATCATGAAAGGATGAGCACCAGGACTCGTTTTGAAAAAGAGGCCAAGGGTAATTCGGAAATGGGCTATTTTATGGCGTTTTTCAGACAAGAATATGCAGGCGTGAAGCGAGTGCGAAGGACGACATGTGAGAGGTGGAGCGTGAAAATAGCATTTTTCATTTCCACCCCCCCTTTCTCATAAGCTTGTCTTCGCTTGCCTGAGAAACGTAAAATAGCGCTAGCCAATAAAAAATTAGATTGATAATGCCTGTTCTGCAGGAGCAGGCTACAGCTTCCAGTGATTCGTCCCCGTCGCAGTGTTGAGTAACTCAGTCTTCTGTTTCCTCAAAGTTAACTTTCTTTGAATGTTGTCATATACGGCGCCTTTTTGCTGATCGAGGGGCCTGGGGTGAGACCACGTGTCAATGGGTAAACAAAGTAAAGCAAGAAGTACACGAGTTATTGAATGGCAAAGTAGTCGGCTATTTGCGTAAGATTTTCAAATTGAAGTGCTTCAACTCTACTTCCCAAAATCATTCCAGAAAGTATTTTCCGCTATCGGGCTGAAGGCTTACCAAGCCCGGAAGTCAAGAAATTCTAGCATATCATGACCATGCGTGCTTTAGTTGGATCAATTTTACTATAGGTAGTGTCGGCCGACATGTCGACCGACATATCGGTCGATATGTCGGTCGACAGTCGGTCGATAGTCGGTCGATAGGTCGATCGATAGTCGGTCGATAGTCGGAAGATAGTCGGTCGATATGTCGACCGACTGTCGACCGACAGATGGAGTGTCGCGTCTCGGTGGAACATTGGTCAAGTGTCGGTGGAATATCGGCCGAGTGCCGGTATTCTATCGGTCAAGTGTCTGAACTTTATCTGTAAATATAGTTTGAACGTCGCTCGTGTGGTTGTGTATTGTTGCAGTGTCGGTATTGAAAGATTTGATTTGAAGAAAAATTTGATTTGAAGGCATAAACTTTCAGGTATATGATTAAGATAAGAAACGACTTATGAGTGGCGTGGTGAATTAAAAAAATTTGGGGGTGACTTATTTACTACAACGTGAGCCACTCACGAATTGAAGTCCGTTAAGCAAGTAACAATAACGGGAAAGTGAAAATCCTCATAAACGCAAATCCTTGCGTCGCCGTCCCACTTTAAGAAAAAGTTAGCACCTACGATAAAACTTTCCGAAGACCTAATCTCTTTTTTGTTTCAATCTGTACTTTTCTCTCGAATATTTTCCCTTTATTTTTGAGACTTTAGCTTTTTCCTACTCGCCTAACGGGAGCTTTACAATAACTAATGACTAATGCGAATCGCAGGGGCGTCACTTCACGGGAATAAACTCTAGCCGAGTAACATGCTTTTTAGTTTTTAGTTCACACATGTATATGATAAAGCCGGAATTGGCTGAATTGCATCTCTTCAAATAGCAAAAATTCCGAGACAGTTAATTTTAAACTAATAAAACTTTATTCTGACAAGTAAAATAACCAACAACAATTTTCTCAACAAAGATTATTTCAATTATTTTGTGTCCAAGAAGCTTGTAAAACAACAGACTCAGATAGATTTACTCCGGTGCGGGGGTATGGAACCAAGCCTACTTTGAGGGTGGGGGATGATGGTAGCAGAAAGAGACGACTATTTTTTGCTGTGTGTTGGGTCCCGTACGAATACAATGTTTTTGACTGATTCCCTTAAAGGGGATACTGTTCAGCAATGTCATCGAGCAGCCTTCGAAAGCATCCATTTGGGTGAGGCTCACCATACCACCTTCGCCACGTGAATTCCTGTGGGTATTCAAGGAGAAAGTCAGGGTTTGTGTTTCCCTTCATTTCCTTAAATTTTTCCTTTGCCGTACACCAGTTGCTTTCAGCATTCTGTGTATGGACTCCGGTTACTGGATCAACAAAATTTAGCGAATTATTCACAACCCCGTGTTGTAAACCGAGTCTTCTCTGGAGTTGCCGATAAGCCGCCCACTGGTCCGAGTGCACTATGGAGCCAGGTTGAACCTTCCGTTGAATAATACGCAAAAGAGTCGCCGCATTGCGTCGCCTTACGAGCTGTAGGTATGGTCGGGCTGGAGCATACTGTGTGTCAAACAACCCCAATACCCATCCCTCTCTTCGAGGCCGACGCCCCCTGTGAAACTGCTAAGTAATAACAATTACAGCTGCATGAATTAAAATGTTATGAAAAGAATCATTGGAAATACGGTACATTAAAGATGGGAGGGGGCGAAGGTGATACGACGCGTTCTCAAAAATCTTTAGCATCAGATTAAATGCCTTAGTTTGGTTCTGTAATGAGAGGATGGAAACGGCTGAGGTCAGCTAGTGCGTACATTTCACGTTTTCCTACACTCTGACAAAAGTTCCAGTCGCGAGTTCATGTACTGTAGGTACTCGCAGCCCTTGCGTTCTCTTAGAAACTACGACCGTTGTACGGTGGAATGCAGATTTCTCGAATACTCAATTTTCCGAAAATCTCCCTTTTTGGAAACAAAATTCGTTTCCCTTGCCTTTACTTCACTGTAATTTTACTTCCGCTTTCTCGAAGCTCCCCATTTTTCCAACAAATTGCAATTTCCGTTTATGGTTCGAAATTCGGTATTCCACGGTACGTTTTTTTAGTTCCTACCCTTCACTGACAAGTGATGTCAGCCAGATGTCAACAGAAAAAGGTAAACATAATTATTTCAACATAATTTGTTGGAGTTTACTTTAAAAATAAAGATACCATTTTTCGCCGAAGGACACCCGCTTGGGTCCGAACCCACCTAACTCATGACTACTCGAAGGCCTGTACTTCTTATTTTCTTACCTTGGACTTGTGATTAAACTTTGATTCGTCGATCTGCACAATCATACCTGGTCCACCTAACTGTGGGATCGGGTGACGCAGCAATGCTTCCCATGCAACTTTCCGACGTTTTCGTGCGAACTTGACTAAAACTTTCTGTGAGGCCGTTCCTTTAATTTCCATCATTCGTAACGAACTCTTGTGCGCCCATTTCCAGAGAAATTGCAACTGCCGAGCGATTGAAATTTTGCTTCCAGAGAAATACGAATGTACTCTCACTGACGAAGAGCGTAGACAACGTTGACATCTCCTGTTGAAAAGTGAAGTTTAAGCTATATAGGTATGTCCCGTTGCAAGGGTTTAGATTTTGACCATTTCAGTCTGAAAGAGGGTGTTGTTTTTGAATTTGAAGCCCTTCTCAAGAGTTTACGAAAACCGTTTACAAACCGTTATCGCAAATCCCGGGTCCACTCCAACAGGTCTGAAATAGTTGAAAGCTATCGAATTTTAGCTCAAGTCGGCAGGGAAAATCAGTAGTTAGATTATCCTTCGGCGTATAGTTACAAAATCGCTAGCTACGCCCCTGATGCTTTCAAGGTCTTTCTGTGATGCATGCTGCTCTTGATTCAACCCTGCCGTTTAGTTTCCCTCAAGCTAAACGCACTGCACTTTTTCGAAAACAAAAATACGCGTTAAAATCATGTTTTGTTGTCTTTGTTTTACGTCACTCGTGAGCTTTACAGATTTTTACACGGAGGATGAGCCGAAATTTTCGTTTGTTTTCATTGATGTCAATACAGAGGCCACTAGATAACAAAGGACAGTGCAGTGTTTGCTTTTCCATGCTGCAATAGATCTTTTCGCGGTAAAAGGAGGGCAGCATGGTCGAGTGGTCAGCGTGTCAGACTTGCAATCCGTCGCTCCTGGGTTCAAGTCCCGCCTTGGCCACTACTTGGATTAGTTTCACGGTAGCCCCGAGTTTCAAATCCTCGGCCATGCTTGTAATATAGCCAACTGGTTTGCCTCCGGCCAGTTGGGATTCTTAACAACGTTATTTTCAATTTGAATTATTTGTTTAAGTTGTTTCGTGGAAAACCTGTAAACTAGCTTCTAGCTAAGTGTTTCTCCACGTTAAACTGTTTATTATTGTAAAACTGTTTATTAAAATCCGCCATTTTGGAAACGGGGCAAACAGAGCGAGAAGTGTTTGTACGCAATGTCAAAAAACGTCTGTAATATTAAAAATCTGGACAAGAATTCCGTATTATAACCCCATACTTGATTATGCATTCAATTCTTGGATAAAGGAAAGCAGAGGAAAAACAACGGATTTCCTTTGGGACTACGGCTGTGTTTTTGATTGGTAAGGGATTATACGGAAATCTTTCCAAAATCTGCACAAACTTTGAATGGTGAGGGTAATATGGAGGCCTAAGCATTGAGGGGCATATATAGAGGTAAGCTGGAAAGTGGGTGATCGTGTTTTTAATTTTCCATACATCCGTCTGTAAACCCCGCAAATTTTTCAAGGTCAGGAAAAAGGCACTGGGGAATTTTGCAAAAAGTCATGGAAAATCTTCACGGTTCTCGTCAAAGTCAGTGAAAAGTCGGGGAATTTTGATTTGAGGGTTCCACAGAGGTTTGTGAAGTAGTCGATCAAGTGTAGCAAATCGGATAGAAAGCTTAAAAGCGATGGAGAAATGTATCATAGAACAATAGAACTATGCTATTCCGAGAAATTTCGTAAATCGTTCCTTGCATGTCTTTAGCCTTACCCATTTTATTTTTGTGTTGTGCACCCCAAGGAAATAAACAAACCATCAAACCCCGCTTAACTCTGTGCTAATAATATTTCGTGCACTGCGCTTTCGATAATTTGGTAATTAATTTAATTCAAGGTCAGTGAAAAATGTTTTGAGGTCAGTGAAAAGTCAGAGAAAAGTCGGGGAATTTTTTGGGTTCCAATGAGTGGCAACCTTGTGTTAGTATTACTATATTTAAGATATATCACAAACTAATTCATGATTCTAAGTATATATCTTGCTTCTCATTTGACAGCATTTGTATAGTCCCAATTCAAGGACTCAAAAGTGGCCCTTGTGCGAAAAACCATCCAGGACACGTGTACAGGATTCCGCAGAGGAATTTCAAAAAGGAAAGAATGTTGACACTATATCGTCAGCATGCACTTGCATTTTATGACCCTTAATCTTGTCTAATACATTCCATCGAAGTTCATGCACTCATCAGTAACTTATATGGGCAATAGACTTATCATTTTCTCAGTTGAATGCCTGCTGGTTTATTGTTTGATGGGTTCTGAGTTAATGTTTTTGAATGTTGCATATTTGGGGGACCATCCATTGAGGGAGATTATTATCTGCCTTTTTTTTTTATCTATAATGCCCTTGGAAATAGGAAAATATGGATTGTGAAAATTGATGTGCTTTAACTCAAGATAAGTTTCTCCAACTGACCTGCAATTTACGAAGTACGTGTCACTGGTGTACATGTTGTGGTTCAGTTTTATCCTGGGTTCAATTTTTATTTTCGTTTGTATTAATTAAACTCCATCATTTTTGCATATAACCATATATCCAAAAACAAATGTAAATAAAATTTGCCTGTAGGATAAAACTGAAATACATTACTTTGAATTAATTAAACTCTATCATTATTGCATATAGCCATATATCCAAAAACAAATGGAAATAAAATTTTGCCTGTAGGATAAAACTGAAATACATCACTTTGATGCGGTACGTTGTAATTCACGCCATTTTTTTATGTAAACACTCATTCACCTTGTTTAAGGAGGAATACAAAATATATGCTTTGTTTGCCACAACTATATATGTCTATGAGCATTTTCTTGCTTTACATTTGGGTACAGCTTTTCATTTGCATATACAGGCTGTTGATGTTTTATGTAACTGTTTACTGAATATGAAAAAAGATTGGCTCATAAAATTTAGAAGAACTGCATGGCCATGAAAGGTAACTATGTATATAGGAATGCATATGTGTGTATATATACATATATATATATATATATGTATATATACACACATATATATATATATATATATGTTAGTTAGTTATATATATATATATATATATATATATAGTATATATATATATATATATACAGTTAGTTATATATATATATATATATATATATATATATATATATATATATATAACTAACTGCAGACAGTACTGTTTCGGCCTTCTGGGCCTCATCAGTGCAGTGCTAATGCTAGGATGGAGGAGAACCAATATGCTCACCCCAAACGATCCAACCTTTGTGGTATCGTCTAAGTCATGCCAGAGTGCTCAAACTAGAGTACACTAGCGAGCATGCGCAATTGCAGAGCAATGACTCATCCTAGTTAGAGTGCTCAATTTGGACATGAAAGCAAAGCTTTGTATGCCAAAGAGCTATATATATATATATATATATAACTAACTGTAGACAGTACTGTTTCGGCCTTCTGGGCCTCATCAGTGCAGTGCTAATGCTAGGAAAGGGGAGAACCGAAACGGTCACCCCAAACGACCCAACCTTTGTGGTATCGTCTAAGCCATGCCAGAGTGCTCAAACTAGAGTAAACCAGCGAGCATGCGCAATGTAGTTTTGTTGGTTTATTAGCTCGACGTTTCGACCGTCTCAGTCTTCCTCAGGAGCATACTAATTACAATGTAATTAGTATGTAATTAGTATGTAATTAGTATGCTCCTGAGGAAGACCGAAATAAATGGACCGAAATAAATGAAGCTAAAATAAATGGAGCGATCCTTCGTGATTTTACTTTGACTAGGAGCATTCAAAAAAGGCACGGCCTTAAATTTCACACCCTTATTTTCCAGATTTTTCAGTACCTCAGGGATTTCGATTTCCACGTCTGCGTCCCAGGACTGTGAACCTTCTACCGCGCTTGCGTCTACGGCGTCTCCTGGATTCGCTGTCGAGTTATCGGTAGTAAACTGGCTGATTTTTTCACTTTCCTGGCTGTCGATGTTGACCAATTGCTGCAAAAGCAAGAAAAATAAACTTTTCATAAGCCTTTTAACCTTACCCAAGAGGCCGAGAAGCTTTTACTGTTTCGGCCTTCTGGGCCTCATCAGTGCAGTGCTGGTGCTAAGATGGGGGAGAACCGATATGGATCCCCAAACGATCCCACCCTTGTGGTATCGTCTAAGCCATATGTATGTATGTATATATGCATGAAAGTGTGTTTAACTTCCAAACTTAAAAAAAAGGAATGGAAAAGGATTGAGTCAGTCTCGGTAAAATATCTTGAAATTTCTTGTCTTGGATATCTTGAATATTTTGAATTAGTAGAATTGCTCAGGTGATCATAGAGATTCACGCACTCTGATTGGTCAAGGGTTGCGTCATATCTTGCCTTAATCATATCGTGCAAGGTGATTATAGCAGGAGCGCTAAACCTCAAATCGTTTGCCTCGCGTTTTGTCAATGTTCTCGAGGAAGTAATAATCGTGACAGAAGAAAATTAATTGCAATGACCACAAAAGATGCTACTGTGTTTGGGGAACACTTTTCAAAAGAAGAATGTGAGGTTTGTTCAGACTGATTTGAATAAACCTGTTAAAACTGCTCTCTCATCTTGATACAAGTAATCACCAAAATATTCCGAATGCTTTCTTTATTTACAGAATTTACAGAGTATTCGAAACCACTTGTACAATTATACTAAGACAATTATGCGCCTCAATAATTCCCTCGACCTCGTATGGGAGATTGTTTAACATTATTCACTGAGCCTTCAGAGAATAATATAAACACGTCAAAAATAATCCTAACCGTTCGAAAAACGAAGCGAAAACAATTTTTTTTTCCTGCACTTACGAGACCCGTGTAATAAATTTACCATGCTTCAATTGTTAGTTGCTAGAATTTACGCCCAGAAAATTACATAGATTTGTGTTGAATATCGCGTTGGCCGCACTTACATAGATATTATACAATAGTAGCTCCTGAGGAATATTAAGAATGTCTGCCTGTAAGGATCGAGAATCGTCCGTCAGCGACCATTTTGGTGAATTGCTCATATTTTGCTCAACGATACCCTTTGGTAAACTGTTTTCAAAAATCAAGTTTAAAAGTTCCGACGAGTGTTCATTTTTCAGAAATTTGTGAAAATTTGAAAACGCGATTTAAGTGCGGTTTTCCGTCTGGCAAATTGTCCAAAATTCACTGCAAAACCCAAGCTCCGTTGAAGGCTTAAAATGAATTCAGTTAACACCAAACTTCACACGTTTTAAGAAAAAGTCTTCCCATTCATTTGTGTTATGTTAACTTTTTCCGTACACAGCTATATTGTGATTTTTTTTTTGTCCCTTAAGCAACACCCTCAAAAAGTGCTGTACAAGGGGCGAAAAATAGGTAAAATTTAACGCGATAAAAGTATACCTGGTACATAATTTATTAAATTTTTAACTAGATATTCGTACTAAAATGTCATTATTCAATACCTGAGTAAAATGTGAGGCTTTGAATCGGAACGCTTCCTTTTGAAAATACCACAAATGTTTGAGTCCTGAGCGAGCAAAGATATATGTTGTGTAAACAAACGCTAATCTAATTATTCCCTGCTAGGTAGAAAAAGGTTTGGAAATCACCTTTAATTTTGGAAATTTTTAGCTGTCATGCCACAAGATATTAGGTAAAAGGGAAATTATACATTCAGAGTTGCGTGAGAGCAGAAAGAAAATAAAATCAGTGTCGAAAATGTACATACGGTTGTTACATCGATCACCATTATGCAAATTACTACCTCAGCTGTAGGAAAACTATGATATCTCTTGCTCATTTTGTTGAATGACTCTTAAACAATTCAATGGTTGTTTTTCATATATATAGAGATAATATGTATATATTGATCAATAATTCCTGAGAATGCAGGGGGAGAACAGCATTCTGTACAAGCATTTCAGTGTACCAATGCCAATTATTTCTATTCATCATAATCGACGTTCGATCCCAGCAAACACGCACCACATGAGACCCTAAATGGGCTGTCATAAATATACCAAAGACTGAAAAAAACAAAAACTTCACTCAAGGTCTGATAACCACACGATAACACTTTTACACTTCAATCTCAGATTTACTACAAAAGGGCAAAGGATAGTGCGTCAGTATACCCAGTATACTGTGGGAAAGGAAGATTCTCGTGTTTCTCTGAAAGAAGGCTGGGCTCTCAGAGTAATAAAGAAGGTTTACAGATTCAACGAAAAACAAAAGTCGTACCTTCTGTCTAAATTTCGAATAGGGCAGACGACAGGCCACAAGCTTGACGCTGAGGTAGTTGCTCGAGATATGCGGCGTGCCCGGGGCACCGATGGTGCACGACTTTTCCAGTCATCGGAATTCCTCACAACTACCCAGATCACCTTTTTCTTCTCAAGACAGAGTGCGTTAGTACGCCAATGAGATGCTGATGACGCTGATATCCGAGCAGCTCAGGAGGAGAGTAATTTTAGCGAGGCAAAGGAGACTGTCACGTCAATACAACTTGACCATCCCCTGATCTACGATCAGTACGATCTTTGTGAAATGGCGCTAAAGGACTCTTTGAAAATCTTGAGGCTACCCATGTTGCAGCACATGCGTGAAGATCTTGGCCTCAATATACCATCAAAGCCCATTTGTAAAAAGGTCCCGTACTTGGCTTCACTGAAAGAGATTGTCAGCAAATGTACTTGCCAAAAGTCATCATGATGCTGACTTTCTCTTTTGTTTAGCAGAATAGGAAAGTAAGGAAGAAACGCATGAACGGCGTATCGTTCCCAATCGTCAGTTAGTGGTTATCTTATTTTTTAAAAATGCACGTAGGTCGGATCAAAAGTTGTTGCGTTTTGTTTTGTTTTTCTTTTAATCATGCCAGTATTGACCCTCACTTTTCTTTTCTGGTCTTCACTTCTGTAATGAAGTTCACTCATCTGGTGGCCGAAATATGCAAACTGACGGATGCGGGAGTACTCAACCTACATTTCTATCCGCTCATATTTTAATGCGGGATTTCTTTCTCTAATTTAACGACGTCCTTTTAGACTAGGTTTACACTAGAAGAAATTGTTCCGGATTCATGATGAATCCGAAACGTTTTAGTACCGGATTCATTCTGCCGTTTACACGAAAGTGGACGAATCCGAAATAAAAACTTCCCGGTTTGGCCGTGTCTCCGGAGATTTTGAATCCGGAATTTAAAGTGGGAACTTTGAATCCGATAACTTTTGAATCCGGAAAGTTTTGTCGTGTAACCGCTTTTTTTTCTCAAATCCGGATATTATTTCCACCTGCAATCTTTTGAGTTTGCGGTGAAACCAAAATGGATCTGGTGCTAACATTGCTGGCGGTCTCCGGTTGCCTAATCTTGTAGCAGGTTCAGGCGATAAATTTTATCATGTGTACCGCAGTATTTCTAAAGAAACGCAAATTATTATTGCAAGGAAGTTTAACGTCAGCCACACTTAATCGCCGACGACGTAGACTGCTTGGCATCTGTCCAACTCAAATTTGCCTCAGTGGCATCTGCATCTACTCTAGCCTTTTTTGGGGAAGGCATTCTCACTTTGTCGATCGAACGACGAAACAACACTGGGCTTGGTAACCATTCCATTTCGAATGTTCCCGGAGTTGTCGTTGTGTGTAAACGGTCAGGAATCCGAATATCCTTTCAGTGTAAACGCCTACGAATCCGAATACTCCAAAATTGATGAGTCTGGAAACATTTACGAATCCGGAAAACTCTCCTCTAGTGTAAACCTAGTCTCAGTTGCGGTTTTTTAACGCGCGTATGTTCAAGCACCCCCAAGACGTTTCCAATTACGTTACGTTGCGTGACATTAATAATTACCAGGAGAATAAGACCTGTTCTCTTGTATTAAATTACTTTGAAGGTCATACGGCGCCTTTCTTTGTATTCAGTTTATACTTACAGAAAATGAGTTCTCATTGTAAAAGATAAAAAGTATTTAGATTATCAGTGTGGAATCAAGTCTTAAGTAGCTTCTTTCGAATGTATCTTTTGCATTACTTGAATGTGAGAAGGTGGTAATGTAATGTGTACTTCGCTTGCAGATTTTTCAGCCAAAAAATGTTTTGGAGAACCTTATCAAACATCTTGCAAAATTTTTGACCTGTCTCTTTACATTTTACATGCTAGAAGTCACTACAACGGAGACCGAATTTAATTTGGACATTTAACAACTCAATATGGTTAAATTACCCAGTTATTTGTTTACACACACTTTGCATCATTTTGCTCGCTCAGGTCACGAACACTTCTGACATTTTCGAAACGAAGCAATGCGATTCACAGCATCAAAAATTGCACAGTGAATGGAAATAGCAATGTTGACGAATATATTGTTAAAAATCCAAAGTGTCAGCTAACAGCTACATTTTTTTCGCGCGAAATATCACCCGTTTTTCAACGCCATTTTGCGTGGTCTGTAAGGATGTTCTTTCAAGGGCTTAAGTGATCCCAAAATCGATGTGCCCGAAGAAAT
This sequence comes from Stylophora pistillata, assembly GCF_964205215.1. Taxonomy (NCBI): domain Eukaryota; kingdom Metazoa; phylum Cnidaria; class Anthozoa; order Scleractinia; family Pocilloporidae; genus Stylophora; species Stylophora pistillata. Next base: position 7,241,539 of record NC_142523.1, read on the forward strand.
TTACTCACCAGAATTGAATAAGAATAGCTTTCCTTACAACGTGTGAAGTTTGACTGATTTCATTTTAAGCCTTGAGCGGAGCTTGGTTTTCGCAGTTATTTTTGACAGTGCGACATGCGGAGCCTGAACTCAGGTAACCTGAAACCGCGTTTTCAGATTTTCGTAAATTTATGAAAAGTTAAGAATCGCTGGAACTTAAAAACATGATTTTTGAAAAGGGTTTACTGAAAGGTTTCTTTGGGCGAAATATGAGCAATTTACCAAAATGGTTAAAAGAGTCATTCAACAAAATGAGCAAGAGATATCATAGTTTTCCTACAGCTGAGGTAGTAATTTGCATAATGGTGATCGATGTAACAACCGTATCTACATTTTCGACACTGATTTTATTTTCTCTCTGCTCTCACGCAACTCTGAATGTATGATTTCCCTTTTACCTAATATGTTGTGGCATAACAGCTAAAAATTTCCAAAATTAAAGGTGATTTCCAAACCTTTTTCTACCTGGAAGGGAATAATTAGATTAGCGTTTGTTTACACAACATATATCTTTGCTCGCTCAGGACTCAAACATTTGTGGTATTTTCAAAAGGAAGCGTTCCGATTCAAAGCCTCAAATTTTACTCAGGTATTGAATAATGACATTTTATTACGAATATCTAGCTAAAAATTTAATAAATTATGTACTAGGTATACTTTTATCGCGTTAAATTTTACCTATTTTTCGCCCCGTGTACAGCACTTTTTGAGGGTGTTGCTTAAGGGACAAAAAAAAAATCCCAATATAGCTGTGTGCAGAAAAGATTAACATAACACAAATGAATGGGAAGACTTTTTCTTAAAACGTGTGAAGTTTGGTGTTAACTGAATTCATTTTAAGCCTTCAACGGAGCTTGGGTTTTGCAGTGAATTTTGGACAATTTGCTAGGCGGAAAACCGCACTTAAACCGCGTTTTCAAATTTTCGCAAATTCCTGAAAACTTAACACTCGTCGGAACGTTTAAACTTGATTTTTGAAAACAGTTTACCAAAGGGTATCGTTGAGCAAAATATGAGCAATTCACCAAAATGGTCGCTGACGGACGATTCTCGATCCTAACTGGCAGCCATTCTTAAGTAGGACTTGCATCCGCAGTATGTTATGATGTTGTTTGTCTAACCGACTGGTATCTTTCATTTAAGGAACGAGTCTAATGTCCAGAGATAACGAAATAAGTACTTGTTATCTTGTTTTAGTATATACTAAAACAGTGGATAGCGTTGAAGGCGCGCTCTGATTGGCTAGTCAAACTCCGAATATCCTTTGCTATTTACCTCCGAGCAACTCGGGAAAAAATGGCGTGCCGGTTTGCATCCGTGACAAGCGAAGAAATCACTCAAACTAACGACGAAGCAGTGTATATTATCTCACTGTTTTAGTATATACTAAAACAACTATTCACCTCAGTGTCGATGGTTAGCGGTGGATATTTACCTCGCCGCTTCGCGGCTCGGTAAATATCCACCACTAACCACCTCCACTTTGGTGAAAAGTTATTAATTATTTTTTTCTTGTGGTTGAACAGTTATTCTTGCAATTCAGTGTCGATAACTTTTATGCCGACAAGTTTTGATTGCTATTTTACCAAACTTTTTAAATATAGTTAGGGCTAATTCGGATGGCATCGATACATTGCATACAGTTTTGTTAAGAAAAAGTTTAAAAGTGACGAAAAAGAATTTTGTTTTAAATTGTTCAAAGCTTTTCGCAAAATAGTAAAAAAATAATGATCTTAAGTATTACAGTTATTCTCTGTAAAGAAAGATTGTTTATGTATTAAGGAACAAATATCTCTCTAAAAATTGTCCCTGTTTACAAAAGGAAAAAATGGAAAATTATTGTAGAAATGACTGCAACTAGTAGTTAACTTTTTAGCCATTGATGTAACTCATGCAGAATATCTAAACATTTCATTGTTGGAGTAATTTTCAGTTTTCATTGGTTTGTCTCAACTTTGCTTTATGATCGGGTCAAGGAAGCCCGCGCCATCCTCTCAACCAATCAGATCCAAAAATTGAAACCAGTTGCGATGGGTTTCTTTGCATTTTCCCGCGCTCTATGCCGGTGGCCTGAACTGACTTTGAGTCCTCATTGGCTCAGGGAAGCTTGCGCCATCCTCTCAACCAATTTTCCCGCGCTTTTCGTCAGCGCCGTGTACTGACTTGAGTTCTCATTGGCTTCCTGTAGTATGTTCCTTTGTTCTGATTGGCTATTGTGTTGACATAAATTCGGTTTTACGAAAGTCATTGGAAAGAGGCTTAAAAGTGTACTTTTTTTTACTTAACTGTAACTTCTACACGAATAGTGCTTTTATGGAACTGATACAACTATCTAAGTCTGACAGAAAATAAAGAACGCCATGGTCTCTGGCGAAGATTTACTTTTATTGTCTATCTCGGTGCTCACTCTTTACTCAGGCGGAATTTTGTGGCGTCTTTCAGATGAGAATATGCAAGCTTGAGGTGAGTGCGAAGGACGACAAGCGAGAGGTGGAGTGTGGAAACAGCATTTTTCATTCTCCCCCTTCTCATACGCTTGTCTTCGCTTGCCAGAGAAACGCAAAATAGCGCTAGCTATTAAATTAGATTAATAATGCCTATTCTGTGATTTCGTCATTTCCGTGATATTCGTGTGAGTTCGTCCCGTCAGTTTTGAGCAACTCAGTGCTCTGTTTCCTCTAAGATAACTTTATTTGAATGTTGTCATATACTGTGCCTTTTTACTGACCGAGGGGGCCGGAAAGGGGGGGGGGAAGGGGGGGCACGTGCAATGGGTAAACAAAATAAAGCAAGAAGTACTCGAGTGATTGAATGGTAAAGCAGTCGGCTATTTGCGTAACATTTTCAAATTGAAATGCTTGAACTCTACTTCCCGAAATCTTTCCGGAAAGTATTTTCCGCTATCGGGCCGAAGGCTTACCAAGCCCCGAAGTCAAGAAATTCTGGTATATCATAATCACGCGTGCTTCAGTTAAATATTTAATGGCAGAAGTCTTATGACGAGTTGCGTAATGGCATATTATGATAATAAAAACCGCAAGTAAAACAGGAAAGAAAAACGCGCTTGGAACTGGCATAGGATAAAAATAGTAAAATTAAACCAGACTTACCTGTAAGTTGAAGTTTGACTGAGATTCTACCCAGTTATAAAGTGCTGGGAGATTACATGAGATAGCAAGCGCATGCGCCAACTCAGTCTTTAAAAGCTTAATGTGAGTGATTCAAGGCACCACACTACACTAGGGTGGGTGGGAGGGCATGTAATCTCCCAGCACTTTATAACTCGGTAGAATCTCAATCAAACTTCAACTTACAGGTAAGTCTCGTTTAATTTTACTATTCTACCTCGTTATCGTGCTGTAAGATCACATGAGTCAATTCCAGAGTCAGTGAGAACAGTCTTCACCCACCGGCTTATAGTATCTCTACTAACTTTCCTGAAAGGTTTTTGATGACTAACAAACAATTGGCCTTCTGAGCCTCTTAAGTTTTGTGTTCTTGTTAAGTACTCTTTTAACGTAGATACAACACATAGCGTTTTATCTTCAAAAGCTGTAAGTTTAACAAGTGGGTTGTTAACTCCTGGTCTGCTTTGCTTCAGGTGTCCCACAAGCTGGAAGGTGTAGCAATTATTTGAAAAAGACATGCGATCAATATTCAACATATGTACTGTCTGACCTCTTTGGCCAGAAACTAATAAAATTAACACAACGAGTTTCAGTGTCAGTTCCTTTAATGACAATGTGTCCACAAGGGATAGAGACTGGAGTTTTTCCAGGACAATTGACACATCCCAAATTTCTGTGTATTTTGGTCTTGGAGGTTTTTCTTGAAAAATGCCTTTCATCAGCCTGGACACTAATGGGTTTTTTCCTACACATGTCCCATCCTCTAAAGTAACATAGCTAGACAAAGCACTTCTGGCAGTGTTGATGGCATTGTATGTAAGGCCTTGTTGATATAGCACAGTGAGAAAATCAAGCACAGGCACTACATATGGTTGAGTGTGATCGATTTGCCTCTGAACGTAAAAGTTTTGCCATTTCTTGATGTAGGTACTATATTGTTTCTTTGTTCCATTTCGCCATGAAGCCATGATGAGCTTTGCAGCTGCTTGTGAAATATCCTGATCCTGGATGGACTGCCAGACAGGAGACATGCCAGCTTAGTCAACTTCTTTCTCAAGGGGTGAAACCTCTGGGGAGAATGCGACAGTGAAAGTAGGTCCTGGTGCTTTGGCAACACAAAGGGAATTGCAATTATCATTCTCAGAAGTTGTGGCCACCAAACTTGAGTGGGCCAAAATGGTAAGATCATGATTCCCTGTGGTACTTGATCCTTCAAAATTTTTTGTAAACATCTGTGAATTTGACAAAAAATTTGAAAAGCATAAAAATACAAGGAATCCCAGCTAATAGTAAATGCATCCACAAAACAAGAGGCTGGGTCAGGTTTCCAAGAGACAACCCTAGGGAGCTGTGTATTAAGTCTACTTGCGAATAGATCAATTTCTAGGATGCCCCAATGGGTAGTTATTTGTGTAAAGATCTCCCTTTTTAAGGCCCATTCAGTGCAGTCATTAAATAGGCGGGACTCTTTGTCAGCCTCAGTGTTTTCTACTCCAGCAGGTGTGAGTTGCTGTTAACCAGGTGTTGTTATTTACACACCAATCCCATATGTCATATGTCACTTAATTGCAACTTGGAGATTTTGTTCCACCCATAGCATTAATATACGTTACAGCTGTTGAGTTGTCACAAAGTATTTTGACATGCTTATTATTTAGCCTTTTACCCAAAGCTTGCAAGGCGAAGTGAATTGCCTTCAATTCTAACTCATTGATGTGCAATTGGCTTTCTGTACCAGACCACAAGCCTTGGGTTGTATCACCATCAAGGTATGCACCCCAACCCTTTTTTGACGCATCAGTTTTAACATCAATGACAGGATTTCCATGTGATATTGGATTTAACGCCATATCTACATTTTCAATCCACCAAGCAAGATCATCTTTTGCACTTGGGGACAGGGATATGAGAGCCTCAAAGTTACCCTTATGTTCTCTTAGAGCCAAGTTCTTTTCTATCTCTAGTTTCCTATAATGAAGTTTCCCAAACTGTACCCCAGGTAAGCTGGAGACAAGTGTGCCGACTAATTGGGCTAGCTCGGTGATTGTGATTTCATGCTTGTGCTGCATTGCTGTACAGTTAGCTTTTACTTTCACTTTTTTTTCATCAGTGAGGGTAATTGTCATTGACACAGAGTCAAGGACAAAACCTAAAAATATGATTCGCTGAGCTGGTGTGACAGATGATTTTTGCCCATTAATCACAAACCCCAAACTTGAAAGTAATCTCTGCGTATCAGAGATATTAAGCGGGCATTCATTGGCATCTCTACCCTGGAGGTACGAATCATCTATGTACCCCACATTCAGGTGACCTTTCTGTCTTAAGGTAGAGTACACTGGTTTCATCAACTTAGTAAAACACCTTGGTGCAGATGAAAGCCCATTTGGCATACATGTGTATTGGTAGAGAAAACCCTTCCAGTAAAATCTCAGATACTTGCGATGTTCCTTAGCAATGGGAACTAAGTAGTAGGCATCTTTTAAATCGATTGATGCGATGAAACAGTTTGGAGTCATGAGTCGCACAGCAGATCACAGAGTATCCATTTTGAAATGGTGTTTCTCTATGTGCTTGTTAAGCCCCTTTAAATTCAAAATCATGCGGTATTGACCACTTTTCTTTTTTCTGACAAATATAGTGGAAATGTATTCATCTGGAGTGTGTACAGCAGGCTCAATGACACCTAATTCAAGCAGGTGAGCAATTTCTGAGGTAATTATTCCTTCCTCTTTAGAGTCAAACTGGATTTCAGGCCTTAGCCTTAGTTGAGTTGGATTTGCAATCTCTAGGTGGCAGTGCTGTACCATATCTAATATATCTTAGTCTGCTGTGATACTCATCCATGTTGAAAGAAAATGCCTCAACCTACCAGCAAATTCATTTGTTGTTAGACTAACCCGTATAGGGTTTGAGCTTAGTCGTTCTTCTTCTTCCCCTCCTGCTTCCTTCTGAAGTGGAGGGGTCTCTGGAAGTTTAAATTCTTGGACTGCTTATTGTTGGGACTGTGAGGGCGAACATATTTCTTTCCACGCCAGCCATGGTGTTGCTGGCTACTTTTTGAGTGATGAGAGCTGCCGTCCTCGGTGAGCTTTGAGCTCATCCTGTTTGTGTCTGAGATGTCTTTAACAGCCTTTGGGAGATCATCTCCAAACAATTCGCCCGTCACTGGATTTGATGGGCTGCAAAGGTGTCTATAATTTGTATTGAGTTGTGGTCTCTCCACCGATAGTTTAACTCCTGGTTAGCATTTGCCAAGAGTAGCACCCCATCCATTAGGGCACTAACAGTATCTTCTTTCTGAGTTTCTGAGTTGCCCATCAACTTGTTCACCTCTGATACGACTACTATTATTCCTTTAATCAGGCTTTTCTGAACCTTTTGGAATTTTAAGTCAGTTGACCGAGCTGACTCATCTAAATTGTTCCAGACACCCTGATTCATCTTTGTCTCCGACAAGGTGGCGCAATTTTCGGGAGTTTCGTGTTGTTTCTTTAACTCCATTATTTTGTCTTCGTTACCTTTCTCCCTCATAATCTTATCCACAAATGATGCAAGTTCCCCGTCGATAGCGGGACCGACATGTTCGGTGAGCTGTAGGGTTTTTGTCAGCCTAGTAATCAGAGGATTGCTGTTCTTTCCTTGTTCGTTTAGTCTCTTTTTCTTGGCGGGTGGCTCTTCCTCGACCAGTGATTCAACATCGTCCTTAGACACATTCGAATCACAATCATCGGCCGAGTCTTCGTCACCATTGCCGCCTGAACGTGATGCAATCAGACTGTTCAAGTCATTGAAACCCGCGTTCATTGAATCCCTTAGGCCTTCAAATGAACCCTTGAGGGCTTCGGCAATAACGGAACCCAGAGCTGCCGCGTTTAGGGTAACACCAGAACTTCCTTCGTTCGCCGAGTTCATGGGTGCTTGAGCAGTTGAAGGCCCTTTCCCGCCTTTTTGTGAGGCTGGTTTTCCAGCTGATTTACGCACTTCATCAGTGCTAAGGTCCTCCTTAGAGGATTTTTCCTTACCCCTGACCTCTTTAGGAGGGGTTAAAGATGGATTGTCAGCCATTTACAGCAGAAGATTCGGCGTTTTTTCTCTCAGTTCTAAAAGCGCAGTCGGTCTGTCGAAGGCGTAAGCTTGCACTGAGTTGGCGCATGCGCTTGCTATCTCGTGTGATCTTACAGCACGATAACGAGGTAGAATATTGACTGGACTGGACTATTTTTTGGACGATTTTTAAGACTATTTTTTGGACTATTTTTTTTACCATTTTTTGGACCATTTTATAAGGGGGAGGCACATCTTTAGTACTCAGGGAGGGGTGGGTGCAGTCGACAAGTACTGAGGAAGGGGTGGGGGAAGAATGTTATTACTCAGGGAGGGGTGGTAGGTGGTTGTAATTGTAAACACTACTGGTTAATGGAGCTTTTACTCGATCGTAATAATTACTTTAATCGGTTTTTCGACTGACTTCTCTTACATCAACATTTTGCGCTAGGCTGCGGCGTTTATTTTCTTTAATTTTTTACCCATGCGAAAGCGAAACTGCCACGTAAACACTGGACTTTAGTTCTTATTGAAAATATCGCGTTTACGATCCTCCACTGTTGAGTTACCAGTCTGGCATAGGTTATCCGTGTGTCTTTTGAGTCGACTTGTGCACCATCAGTTTTCCTTTGTGTAGTTACCAGATTTATCTATCTTTCTTTTGTCATTGATGTTTTCAGACGAGATCACAGAATTTCCGTTCCTTGGCCCTTGACTTTAGCCGCATTTATAGAATTCACAAGCGCTATCGCAATTTTAACGTTTGTACGTTTACTATATGAAATAATTTTTGGTACAATCGTACAAAGCAATATTCTCTCAGGTGTCTTGTTAACACAGACCTCGAAAACGCAGACCGCAGACCGCAAACCACACACACCTCCAAAACGCACGGCAGTTTGGAAAATATAGAATGCCGGAATTCGGAACCGGAACCGGAACCGGAATACTCGGAATACCAAGAATTCCCGGAATGACCGAAAAATAACAAATTTGAAAAAAAAAAATTAAAGTATATAGATAAATAAATAAGAACGTTGATGATTAAAAATTAATGGTAAATTCACAACTTAATTAAATAATCTAATACGAAAATTTTCTCTGAGGGTCCCGAAAAAAAAAAAAACTGACTTACCGGCACTGTTCATGGAGATGTACGTATTAGATTGAAAAAAAGTCTGCGTCAGGCCAGTAGCCCATGCAGCCTAAGCGACGAAATATTTCTACTTTCTCATCCCCCTGGATGGGATGCTGGTCCATCACCTGGTTACCCCCCCGTTTTAAATTCCCCTCCACCCATGTACACACCTATAGGATGTCTAGCCAGGGCGCCATAACCATTAGGCCTGCACGCTTTTCCAGCCGGAACTATTGCACAAGATTAAACGAATGCAATATTTCCAATTAGTTTAGAAATCTCCGCACTATTACAAATTAATACTCTACCTTAAATAATTATTAACCACACATTGGAAGCCATCAAAGCAGCTGCCATCAAGACCAGCCGTCTACAATTAAAATTGAGAGATCGTCAGTTACTCGACACCTTTTCACGGCTATTATAAATACCTTGAATATATACCTTTAAATATATATCTTGTACTGATGGATTCTTCTAAACAAGGTTTATATTCCGAGGTATATATTCAAGGTATTTATAATAGACGCGAA
>NC_142523.1:7255423-7365423 GCF_964205215.1 Stylophora pistillata
TGGAAAAAAGCACGCTGTGTAGCTGTTCATGTAAACGCGAAACTCCAACCTTCCTCCCAGAATTAGGAAGTTGTGGTAATACAGCAAACATAAAGAAGTTCCTGTTTGGAAGTAAGTAAATTGTTGGCATTGAAAGCGTTTTAACAGGAGTATGAATCAATATGATCGTGATAATAATAGTGACCAGTATAGGCAATTAATCACAGCTTACATCATCTATTATTAATGTGTTTTTAACTAATCATCCGTGGAATTTTTCGGACTCCGGAGTCACCGATATCGGAATCAGTGATCACTGTCTGGTGTATGCAATAAGAAAGATTTGTATCCTCAAATCAAATCCAAAGACTGTAACGAGCAGATACTTTAAAAATTTTATTCCACATAGTTTTCGAACTGATTTATCTATGGTCCCGTGGCATCTGATTGAACAGGAACAAAATCCTGACATTGCTTGGGATATATGGCAACATATGTTCTTAGAAATTGCTGATAGCCGTGCACCATTAAAGAAGAAGAGAGTGAAAGGAATCTCTTCCCCCTGGATTACTCCAGAGCTAAAAAGGCTAATTTTTCAGAGACAAACTCAAAAAGTTGGCCTCATCATGCAAGGTTCCCAACAGATCGCAATTGGACTTCTTACCGAACATATGAAGAATAAGGTTACTTATGAAATAAAGAATGCTAAAATGAACTATTATAATGCTTTCTTCAAAGATAACTGTAGAAACATAAAGAATACTTGGAAGGGAGTTAACAGACTACCATAATTTCCGGCCGTTTACCCGCAGTCCGGCCGATTATTGCATGCAGCGAAAAAAAAAAATCAACAGATTACCCGCACTCAGTGGTGGACAACCCGCACCTTAAAAACGAAGGAAATTTGTGCAAATGTGCTCTAGAATTCACAACGTTGCATACTTGACAGAATGCGAATTTGTGGCCACATTTTGTGCGATTACGATCGTTCAGCGCCATGTTGATTTCTCCAAAAAATCGATATCTCTGGTTCTACTAGGCCTGACAAGTCCCTTAAAACGGAAAATTCTCTTCAGCTGAAGCTAGTGTCAACTGGAAATTTGTTACTGATGCGCCGGTTATCCTCGGTTTATATTTGAGACCAAGGTTTTGCCGGTTTACACGCGTGCAGGGAATTTGTTCGTCGCGCAACTAATTGTGCGTGAAATAAACTCGAGTCGGCATCATGTTTTCGTGCCGCTTTGTGGCACTCTTAATACAGTAAAATTCATCAGAGAGGTGGAAACGCAGATAGGTGAGAATTTTCTTCAATTCAACCGCCATTAGATTTCAAAATTGTCACATAACCCGCACTTCCCTATTACCCGCAGTGGCGCGTGTTTAAGGCAAAATCAACAGATTACCCGTGGGTAAACGGCCGGAAATTACGGTAATTGGAAATGAACCTAAGGCCCTGTTTACAAGCAGGTAGGGTTACCCTGGCAGGAGGGTTACCCTAACGCTCCCACATTTCTTTTTTTCATCGACGTGTTTACAAAGCAGCTAGGGTTACCCTAGCTGCCTTGTAAACGCTCTGCTGGGGATAACTCGCCTACCCGTGACAACTTTTTACTTGTTTCCAGACCCTTTGAACATTGATAAAAATGCATGCGGTTACCAGGCATAGGTAAGTTGTCCCAGGTGGTAGGGTAACCCTACCTGTGAAATTTTGCTTGTAAACCCAGGCAATCTTTGACCCGCCTGCTAGGGTAACCCTAGCAAAAGGGTTACCCTCCTTGCTTGTAAACAGGGCCTAAATTTAGTAAGATAACTCAGCTAGGCATTGGGGATACTGTAAATACTGACCCCATCAAAATCAGTAATATACTCAACACACATTTCTCCAAAATAGGACCTTCCTTAGACTCTGAAATTAAAGATACATCCAGCAATGTTACTGACTTTATTACACAACTCGGGCAGTCAGAGGGCCAATAACTAAAATCAACCAATCAAAATGCTCTATTGCCGGTCAATATTCTCTCAGTATTGGACCGGGCACTGTCCTGAATGGTCCCGAATGATACCGCACTTGTGTCCCTTTGAACTTCAGTCGTATAATAAATCTCTTATTAACCAAGCTTGCTCGGGACCATACTGGAAGAATATCGGCCCTCAGTCTTTTTTGTACAGACCTCACTGCGCTCGGTCCGTACCGTCAAGACCTCGGGCTGATATTCTCCCAGCACAGCCCTCGCGCTTGGTTAATAAGATATATAAATTACCCCCGCAGAACACATTTTTAATTTGGCGAAAGTATCATGCCAGGTGGTCTTGATAACATCTCAGCGTGTCTCCTGAAAGAAGCGTCTCCCATAGTTACTCACAGTCTAACTTTAATAATAAACCAGTCAATTACCACTGGAATATTTCCAAATGCTTGGAAGTGAGCTAGAGTTTTGCCAATATTTAAAGAAGACCTCAGGACTGATCTTAACAACTACAGATCTATCTCAGTTCTGCTTATAGTAAGTAAATTAATTGAAAGAGTGGTTTTTAATCAATTATATGAATATTTAAATAATAATAATTTGTGAACTGAATCACAATCTGGCTTCAGACCTATGTTTTCCACTGAAACAGCTTTACTTGAGGCTACGAATGAATGGTTATGGAATATTGACAAAAAATCTCTTAAATGGTGTGATATTCCTGGACTTGAAAAAAGCTTTTGATACCATGGATCATGCCATCCTTCTGGAAAAGCTTAAACTCAAAATCTCTAAACTGGTTCCAGTTCTCCTATTTATCTAATTGAAAGCAACAAACATTCATTGATGGAGTTCAATCTGATTTCTGTAATATAACATGTGGTATTCCACAGGGGTCAATTTTGGGCCCTCTCTTATTCAATATGTATATTTAATGATCTCCCTTCATGTAATTTGTTTTCAAAACCCAGAATGTATGCAGATGATACTACTCTTACCACATCTGCAGAAGACCCATGTGTCCTTGAACATAAAATGAATTATGATATGAATTTAATCCAGTCATGGCTGTCAGCAAACAAATTAACTTTAAATGTTAAGAAGACTAAATACATGCTTATAGGGAGCCAATTTAAATTATCCCAAATAAATAGTGACTTCACAGTCAAAGTCAATAATACACCCTTAGAAAGAGTAATTAAACATAAAACCCTTGGAGTTCAAATTGATGAATCTTTGAACTGGCGCCCACACATTCATACCATTTCAAAGAAAATATCTGCTGGCATTAATTGCTATTTTAAGGCATGTAAGTCATTTAGTACCACTTGATACTAGAGTGAATATGTACAATCCACTGGTAATGCCATAATTTAATTACTGTGGTGCCGTATGGGGTAATATCAATAAGGGACTAGCAAACAAACTTCAAAAGCTGCAGAATAGGGCTGCTAGAATTCTCATCTTTTCTAATTATGACATTTGCTCAAGTGTTTTGTTGGATGAACTTGCCTGGGAAAGGCTGGAATATGTAAGACTTAAACAGTTGGCTGTGACAATGTATAAAACCCATAATAATCTTTCCCCATTGTATCTGAGGCGGATCTTTACCAACACCTCAAATGTACATTCACACAATCTTAGAAATTCTGAGTTAAATTATTATGTCCCCAGACTCAGAACTGAGTCTGCAAAAGGGAGCCAACACTACAGAGGATCTGTTCTGTGGAACAGGATTCCCTCAGAGATTAGAAAACTGCCTAGTTTAAATGTTTTTAAAACTTCATTTCATGGGAAAGATTTTTCTGATACACCATTGTAACTTTTATTACCAACAATGTAAGTTTTTGTATTTTTAACATTATAGCTAATAGTTCCTTATTATTCATGATGTAAGTTTTGTATTTTTAATATTATAGTCAATAGTTCCTTAGAGTATTTTAGTTTAGTTCAAACACGATTCCTAGGAAGACCATGTAAAATGATACAATTTCGTGTATAAGTAAAGATTGATGATGATGATGATTGCTTAATTTAAATTTCATTCTATTTACAAGATGATCCATCAAACGAGTTTTAGGAGATTTACGACCTGTGATGACATAAACACGATAATGATGAAATTTCTTCAGCCTAAATTTGATTATGCAGGCCACAAAATACATGGAAATTCTAACCAAAGCATTCTGAAGCCCAGTTGTAAAACAACACTACATTATAACCAGTTGTAAAGCATTTAACTGTGGCAATATTATTTCGTCCTTTGCTCATAATTTCAATTTTTTAAGGGGGAATGTGGGCCCTTAAAGGGATAGCTTAGCTCACTCAGGGTGTTCCTCTGATCCATTCAAAGGTTCAACCCTGCCCCCCCTTCCAATGCAACCAATGGCATTTGACTGTTGTTCATGCCTGTGGGTGGGGAATTTGAACTTTGCCTGGATCCCTAATTAAGAAGTGTCAAGTCTTTCCAGCAGAATACGTGTGTTTTATCTTTTAATATGGAGGTGTTTAAAGGTAAAGAGAGAACTTTTGTTTGCAAATGGCATAGAATGAAAAGTCAGCAAGGTCTAGGTTTTAAAGCTAGAAAGCTAGGTAAAATCAATTGATGGTCAATGGATAAAAAGTCATGGTCGCTGTTCTCGTCCTTTTTAGACCGGCAAATTGGGAAGTGTATTTTAATACGATTTTGGCCCAGGGCTGGGAATTTGAATGAACCAGTCTTCAAGTTCAAAAATGCCAGGGGGTTACATGGATAGGAATAGGGGATGTTGAAGCTTCAAATTGATTGACCCATAAGATGTATGAAGAAAAGAATTAAGTGACTGACTTTGTAGCCCTTAACAAGTTATGGATTGAAGGGAACTTTTTCTGATAATCCCCTTCCTAAAATGAGCCTCTTGCCTGAGAGTCCTGTAAAATTAAAACAATCCTTGTATTTCTGCACTTTAGATTTTACAAATGGTAGAAATAGTGAACATGAATGAGAGAAATACTGATTAGTAAATGAATTGGTCATAGATAAAAGAGGAATCTGCAAGGACATTGAGTATGAAATAAATTTTGTGATAAACATATGGGTTTCCTGAAATACTGTTTTACCTCCATGTCAAATGACTTTCAATATTTGATGGATCTAAAACTCTATAATTGTAGTGGTGATTCTTACTATTGATTACTGTGTGGAGGTTTGCGTATTCTCAAGTAGAACAGTCCTTAAAGACATTTGAGGACTGTTCATTAAGCGAAACTCTTGCTTGTATGAATTTTATAACATCATGAAGAGGCCTTTTACAATTTATTATTAATAGTTTATGAAATAAAACAGTTGTACCTGCCTGCTCTCTTAAGATGAGCACCTTTACTTAATAAACATATCTCTGCTATAATTATCACCCATTGTACTAAACATTATACCCGTTGAATCATATAGTCCTGAATATGCTGAATTAATTTGTCATCTGTGGTTACTTTGCAGATTGCTCACAAGCACTTGGTATGGAAAGTGGGAAAATCAGTGATTCCCAACTAAGTGCCCCACCTAGTTTTGTTGGCACTAGTCCTTGGGATGGAAGACTAAATAATGATAAGGCCTGGTGCACTGGTAGTGACAAAGGATTCCTTGAGATCGACTTAAAGGAGGTCAGGCATCTGTCAGCCATTGCCACTCAAGGTTTTAGAGGAACCTTTGAAAACTATGTAAAAACATTTGAGATAGAGTACAGTTATGATGGTGGAACATGGTTTGAATACAAAGATGAAAATGACAAAAAAAAGGTACTAAATATTTAACTATGATATGTTTAAATTTCCATTTTTCCATGAGTATTACATTACAAGATGATGGTAATTACTTAATGCTTCTAAAAAACTATAAAAAAAAATTCGATTGTATCTTAGGGGTCATGCAAAATTATATTTCATTAATTTTAAATGGCCTCTGACAAACTTTCAAGGACAAACTTTCAAGTACAAGCTTAAGATATATCAATTTAACCAAGCAGGTGGTAACAGTAAAAAACTTTTAATAATAATAATGATTAACAATAATTTCTTATTTATATTGCACAAATTAACATGTGGATATGATCAAATGCACATCACAACACTTTTCGGGGGACTTTGGCCAGACTGCACCAGCAGTTTACAAACAATCGAAGGAAACCTATTTGAAGATTCCCCTTCCCCCCAATTCCCAGTAAACAGGCCAGACCACATCACAGTAATCTCGTGAGTGGGTTCTTTAACGTCCCCTGCCTAACTAAATTAACTAATTAATAGATGCAGGAGACTTTACTACCATAATGATGCAAGGTTAGAAGAAAATATTGACTGTCAGGCTTAAAAGCTTGATGAATAAAATCACTTCTGCTCCCCCCCCCCCCCCTCTTAACCCTTGTGCCTCACCCATATTGTTCTTTTTTTTAATTTGATCAAAGTTTACTTAACATTATAAGGTGTTTCTTATCTCAAAGACGACTTTTAAAAGATCAGCAAAATTTTCAGACTGCCTAATATCATTAGGTAAGGAATTCCAACTTTTTGGTTCTTGAAAAATACAGTCCATAAAAAGAATTAATCTTGAAGATATCCAAGATGTTTGATTTAAAAAATAATGGAGCAGTATGAGCACGAAAGTGAAGATTAAATATAATTTAAGCAGCATGTCATTGGAACAGTAATAGTTGGTTCAGATCTGTTGCAAGTAGAAGACCATTAAGCTATGGTGCAGTAAGTTAAGTAGGGGCAGAGTAAGGTGTAATCAAAACTTAAGATAATTTAGTTTTTGCTGTGATAAGTAATGAGATGCACTGGAGATTATACCCAGGGTCTTAGATATATTTTTCAAAAAATGCGATTAATATGAGATTTCAGGAAAGATTTTCATGGATCAATTATGCAACTTGTAGTTTACAATTGTATCTGGAAACCCACCAAATGAAATAAATTGATCTTTACTTGTATGTATCAACTGCAAAGCCTTTTTCAATTTTTTCTCCTTTGTTATCAGGAGGAATTAATTAATCAAGACATTCTGCATTTTCAATATTTTTTTTCTTTTAAATAAATGTTTTATTTGATGTCTGCTTTCAGAAATTTACTGGAAATGGTGACACAGACACCATAAAATACAACAACTTCAGAGGGACTTTTGAAACAAGATTCCTTAGAATATATCCAAAAAGGTATAACAGAGCAGGATTTAGATGTCTCAGAGTTGAAGTGTATGGATGTTCTGACAATGCCGGTGAGTGAATTCTTTAGATTACTTGCTTTTTTGTTAACACATTAAATCAGTGAGTTTAAAGAGTTTACAGAGCTTAATGCGTGCTGACTCTTTTGCACAAGTCCAGTTGGGATCCTTTACAAATAGGAGATGCAGGTTTCTTCAAGGAAGCATTATTAGGCTCAAAATTAGAAAACAGATTATGTTATGATATTTGATATTTCATTTGGCCGAACTACAGAATTATGTTCCAGCGTTGCATGGAATTATGTTCTACTCTTTTAACTTCAATAATTGCGATACGATTTCTGTTATTACGTAGCTCTCAATTGTATTCGGAAGCTGCCGAATAATTTTTTTATTGTCTAAATTATATTCTCCATTTTCGACTTTTATCTTCCCTGCTGCCGAATTTTTACCTTCTGTTGTTCGATATGACATGCCAAATTATGTTTTTATTTTCTAAATTATGTTTTCGATCTTCACTGAATTATGTTCGGCTTATTGACTGGGCATCGCAGTAAGAAAGCAACGAGAAACCCTGGGACGGGAAAAACTCCCACCTTTCGTAATTTATATTCATAATTAACAAGTCCGACGTCTTGGTTTATATGGAAATGGCAGAGGAAGGAAGAAAGAAAGAGGGACCACGAAGAAGCTGAAGATGGAGAGAAGGCGAACAAAAGTCAGAAGGCAATAAGGCTTCTGAGAGAAGTCATGACTTTGTTGACCGAGTCGGTTAACGAGGGGGAAGCGAAGGAGTCGCTGTAGTTCTTCACGGGACTTCCCCCTCGTTAACCGACTCGGTCAACAAAGTCGTGACTTATTTCAGATTACTGATCTCGCGCAAAACGGGACGCCATTGTTACAAAACAAACAGAAATTTCTTTACCTTGGCAGCCGTTGCTAAGCGATTTTTAGCCAATCATTTTCAAGTAATTTTGCCCGGGGCAATTACAAAAATTAAGTAAAAATGCCCTCTGTTCTGTCCAATCACAATTCAGTAATTTTGCCCCTTATATGATAATGAATAATTACAAAAGGCGGTAGTTTTTCCCGTCCCAGGGTTTCTCGTTGCTTTCTTACTGCGATGCCCAGTCCATCAGCCGAACATAATTCAGAGAAGATCGAAAACATAATTTAGAAAATCAAAACATAATGGCAGATATTAGATCTGAGCCCGTGTACAAGCGGTTTTGTTTAAAGGTGCACGGAATTGAGGCACTTGGGCCTAAGGCTTTGTAAATTCTCAAAGGTAACTCTGTATATTTAAAAACAACTCGCATTTTACGCTATTTTTTTACTTTTATCGAGAATCTGAAGCACTCAAAAGGCAACGATAGCAATAGTTAGACATTTTATTGCATTCGGATGCAACAACTGGAGCGATAAACCACACTGCAACATCTTGGCCGGAAAGTCATCATCAATCAAGCGTCTTTCCCTCGGAGCCTTCCTTTTGGTTTTCTGTTCGGAGAAACTGAATATTGTCGGAACTGAGTCTGACTTAAGACTTACTTTCCGGCCAGCATATGACTTGGATAAGTTTTCCTTTTCAAAATGTTCACTGCATAAAAGAAATTTTTACTTACGGGCGTGTTTTCCCGTTTAATCTTGACTAGCCAAGTCGCCAGAAGTTTCTTGTTGCTCAGTGGCAGTGAATGCCACGAAAGATGCTTGCAATGTGGTTTATCGCTCCGGTTGTTGCATCCAAATGCAATACAATGTCTAACCATTGCTATCTTTGCCTTTTGAATGCTTCAGATTCTCGATAAAAGTAAAAACATTGCGTAAAATGCGAGTTATCTTAAAATATACAGTGATACCTTTGAGAATTTACAAAGCCTTTGGCCCAAGTGCCTCGATTCCATGCATCTTCAGACAAAACCGCTTTTACGCGGGCTCAGATCTAATATCTGCCATTGAGTGTGTTTTCAACAAGAACAATGGAATCACAGTTTCCTTGAAGGTTTCCTTTGTGGTTTTAGATGGTTTCAGGTGGTTTCAGGTGATTCCAAGTTTTAGCACCTATGTTGCGTCAACCTGTCCAGCCATATAGCATGGGTCTCATGATAAATAAGAATTTGTTTTAAATATGAACAGCCAGCTAGAAGATGGTGTACTTGAAGACACTAATGCCATGAAATAGAGTGGAAACTTACAGAAGTAGATGGTTCATGTTCCAACTGCCATCATAGAACCCTACCGGAGCTCCTTTAAAAAGTTTGCATTCCATGGTTGATGTTGATTATTAGGCTAGAACTTGTCAAAATAGATGGTTGATGTGTTGTAATTTTATTTTTTTTCACAGTTTGCTCACATTTCTTTGAGTGGCCCTTTTTTCTGAAATCCCTTAACCTTGCAAGTGGGGGACAGGAGAATATCAATTCAGCTAATATCTATCAAAGCTGTCAAGTTGATGCTGGAAGTGCAGGGTACTACAATTATCAAATGGAAAACAAGTGGATGGGAATAAACCAAGACATCTTTAAAGTGGTAGACGTGCAGGGAGAACTAGTTTTCAAGGTTCTAACTGTATCCAGGGTTTGTGAAAGATTTTGCATGAAGCAAGCCAGTGGCTCAGCAACTAATAACCCCTGACTCATAGCCCCTAACAAACCTCACAGCTCAGTGGTCCTTCACTCACTTCACAGCAAACAAAACTGTTGCAAAGCTAGATTGGAAATGATTGGACCTCGATCATGCTAGGAAACTTATCATAGTCTATCTTGAATTTTTAAGATAGGCTTCACAGAGCTCATGGTATTGGCATTAGCATATTACCAAACAGCTTTGAAATGGGTTTCAAGGCTGTGGAGTGGGCTGAGGACCTCTGTCATTGCTGCAGACTGTGATGTGGATCACAAGCATTTCAGTAGGTTGTGGGTAGCTGGGCTAGCTTTTTGCAAAAATTGAACTGTAAAGAGTCTGAAATAGGGAGGTCTCAAAAGTGTGGTGATTTGCGAACTAACTGTGGAAAATGTGTGGAAAGTAGATAATTTTATGAAGTCTTCAAACGTTGAAAGACATCTTGTAGTGTTTCTTAATTACTCCTACATTGCTGGATTAGACTGTTTTGAGGCAGCTGAATTAAGATGGCTTGGTTAACAATGGCTAGAATGTTTTTGGAGAATTATGAAGAACTTTCAATTTTGGGCTTAAACCATCCCTAGCTATCATGATTATGCTCAGAGCTCTGTATAGATTAATTTATGTTGTGGTCATTTTGCTTGCATTTGGTTAGTGGGCAGATACCAGAGACAAGAACCTGTTTGGCAGAATTGTACAGGTAACAGCGACTTGTAACTATTCAGCATCTGCAACTCGACCACCCAAAACTGCTTGTCTGATTTTTAAGACCTCAGGGCAAATTATAGGTGAGTGTTTCGTCATTAGAATTTTTAAGAATCATAGCTTTCAACCTGCCGGATAAAGAGCTCAGAAGCAGCTTAGGAACTGTCTTTTAAAGTTTAGAATTCTCAGTTTGGGGTAATTAGTGAAAACGTAAAGGGGTATTTATCCTAATGTTCCTTTATTTATTTGATAGTTGTGAAGGCTATAACCACGTAACTTGCATGGAAGTAGATTTTATGGCTCAACATAAAATACTGATTCCTGTAGCATGAGGCAAGTTGGAACATTTGATACTCTTCCTGCACTGGAGGCCAATTTACTACTGTGCTACACTTGCAGTATTACCTCAGGCTTACTTACAGTTAGCAAGTACCCATTTCTACTCCTGATCTACTCCTGTGAGGAGAGAGAGAGACTGGGTGAGGGGTTTAGTGCCTTCCTCTTAGAATGCCACCCTGATGACTTAGTCTAGCAGTGGGCTCAAACCCAGATGTTTTGGTTAATTACCATTTCTGACAGCAAATCTGTAACAATAAATCATTTTTTGAACTGGATGTCTTGTTAATTATTGGTTGGGGCTAGTTAACATGAAATGGACGAGCATCTTATTGAAGAGGGGAGAGGATGCACTGCTATTTGTTACAGTAACAACTAAGGGTAAACTAAAAACCATAACATTTTTATGTGGCTTCGCCTCCTGTAGGAGGCAGTGGCCACAAAAATGAAGAACTTTCAAGCCATTGCTGAAATGAGTATCCATTACCTTTCAGTGACACCAAGCACTGTGGCAAAGACTACACCAAAGAGGGCAGTGACTGTTTTTACAAAACCAACAGAGCCTTCTAAGGTGTGAACCAAAATTTTACATTATCCGTATAAAGAAAAGTGGCTCAACTTTGATAATGATAGGCTTTGTTAGACAAGTGAAAAATGACCCTATATGGCCATTTTTGAACAATGGCGCAACAGCTTCAGAACACGAGGGATTTGTCAAAGTTTCCGATTAACATACGAGCGGGAAATTTAAACGCTTGGAAAGACTAGACTTTAGTTTAGAACTATGACAGTGTCTGGAGAAAGATTTATATGGAGAGAGGTGGTCTGAATGAGACACATAACGTATTTTGAATTCTTGACGAGTGCTTTGCCACATTAGCGGTCAATTTTTTCCTGGGGTAGACCATTGAGAGTTGACTCGACAAAACAAATTTACAATACCCACTCCCCCAAAGCGGCTAAATCAGCATTAAATTTTCCCTTGGGGTACTCCGGTGACAATTTACCTGTCGTGTGCAAATATGCGCTACCTACTCTTCCAAAATAGCTAAATTGTCATGCCAAAAATTTTTTTCCAATTAGTCACAAACTTTTTTGTGCCGCTTTGGCCAAAGTCCCTCACCACCACAAAGAACGAAAGGGCTATTGTTTACTACTTAATGTCATAAGTTGAGCCAGAACAATAGACCATTTCTTGATATGCAAAAGGCTGTCATCGACATTGACTTGAAAGGTTTGTAGACCACCCACCTCTACTCTTGATTAACAAACTTTTCTCCTATTCTTCCAATGTCAATATCCCAAGTGGGTTATTATGGCAATATATAAACCAATAAAAACTCTGGCCTATTACTTTTAGAAGTTCGACTGTATTTACATAATCCATCTCTAGCCACTGGCACTGAGTTCAATAGTTGTTATTACTAAAACAGTAACATATCATGGCAGAAAAATATATTTTGTATCTCTTTTATTCTTACAATGGTTACAATATTTTTGGGCGAAATCCTGCGTTGTTTGCTCAGAGGTGAACAAACAAAGGATAGTCAGAGTTTGTGTAGCCAATCAGAACACTTCTATGCTATCCACTGTTTTTAGTTTCTACTAACAGATGCTATTCCTTGCAGACATCTTTAGTGACTGAACCTTTTGGAAACTCAGGTGACAAAGACACAAGAACGAACGAGAAGAATGGTGGATCTGGAGTTTTGATTGGTGTTGCTGTGGCATGTGCAGTTGTGCTTGCAATTGTCCTTATTGTTCTTGTTGTGTTTTGCAAGAGGAGAAGATCGTAAGTCTGATTCATCTACATGACTACATACACATGTAACCATTTTCTCAAGATTTCAAGCCATCAAGATGTTGCTAATAAGTAATACAGTTAATGTTCGTGAGCATAAAATTGTTTTCGGCGCGACTCAGAATCAAGGGCTAAGATGACTTTGAGAAGGACCCAAAACATGTATATGCCCAAGAACATTGTATTTCTATTATTATCACCTGGAGGGAATTGAGAAAATAAAAACTGAAAAAAATGACAAACAATTATGCAAGTGTGCCAGCAGATTAAAATATATTTGAACCTCGCCAAAATCTTTATTTTAGCTCGCAGAATATGCCACAATGCCCTATAAATGTGGAATAATTATCATTTATTGTCCTTGAAAGTATCCTCTGTCACATACTTGATCGCTTTTTGTGGCAGTCTTTTTGACAATGTTGTCACACATTTTTGAATCTCTATACTTATCACTGACAACTTTTTTTAACCCAATGATTGAACAAGATTGTTTGTACACAGTTTCTTAGCAAAAGTTTTACCTTGAATTTTCTTAACAAGTAATTCTTTTATGAACTTTACTAAAACAGAAATATAATGAGTCAGTTTCAAGTGTAAAATTTTCCATTCTGAATATTTTATGTGTTGGAATTTTCTACATAGGAAAAACAGTCAGCAAGGAACACCATCATCAGGTAAAATATCTTTTATTAGCATAGTCAGGGCTGTTGAGGCCCTGCCATGAGGCAAGACAAGTCAATAGGCCATTTTACAGTTGTGTACTTAGTTGCTAAGCCTTTGATTCAGAGTGAGGCTGAAGGTGACCTTGTTGTGATAGAGACCTGTATCTACTTAGCATGATAACAAAGTGATTTACATTTGAAAGGCAGCAAGGTTTGTATCATAACAAGGTCAACCCTAGCCTCACTCCCATTCAAAGGCTTGGCAACCAAGCACACAACTGTAAAATGGACTATTGCCACGTCACGTCTTGATTTTGGCCTTTTTTATTTCTTTAATTTTTTTTTTTCGAAGATTGACTTGAAATAAAAGATAGCGCTAAGAAGTCACGACGTTTCCACCTCTCCGTGGTCATTTTCGAGTAAGTTTTCCAAATCAGCATAAATATGTTGAAGCAAGTTGAAGACGATAAAATGTGGCGAACGCTAAAATATGTGAAAAAGTGTAAACAATACACAATGGAAGAGAATAAAAGAATAAAGGAATAAAAGAATAAATAATCGTAGCACGAATTGTTCTAAACAAATAGTTTGGCGCGAGTTGAATCGCATTGTTTGTTTAGCGTTGGTTTCAGTTCTTTGATAAAAAAAACATTTAAAAAACAAGACAGTCAAAATTGTTCTGACACTTCGTAAAGATTCGAAAACTCTGTGTGATGTCTTCTGGTAACTGCTAATTCAATTCGCGCCACACTATTTGTTTAGAACCACTGCCAGAAACTTGGGTCAAAATACCAGACGCGCGTGCGTATTGAGAAGTTAATGGCGGCGAAATCGTGTAAGGAATTGTATGGGATTTCCACAAAAATCCAAAATACCACAAATACGAGTAAGATTATTCCTTACCTCCGACTCGAAACATGTTCAGTAAAGATTAAGCTGTACTTCTCACATAAAAATAATTCAAAAGCTGTTTGTCTACTTACTTCTAGCGAAGTCAGCAATGTTCGATATTCGAGGCTAGCCATTACCTCTAGTATGTTTCAAATACAGCGTAATCCATGGCAAAGGATCGCCGATTTGAGGAGCAACCCTCCAGGGAGTCAACTAGCTCCGACTCGCATTAAATAATTAAGGGAAGTTCGAAGTAAACAAATCGTCCATAAAAAGAGACATTTCTTGACGATGAGATACTTCCAAAAGAGCTTAAAAATTTCTATTTTTGGTCTGTGGAGTCTGTGATCTGAGACCATCCTTGAGGACGCACCAGAAGGGAAAGCGTTAAAAGAAAAACCCTCTGCGAAACCTTCAAACTGTAGCCATATTTGTTTTTCTAATTCAGCAATGTTTGACGGGAAATGAACTCAATCCAGACCCCCTCATACTAAAGTACAGCCTTGAATGAAAATTTTCTCGCGCGAAAATTAAGAAGCAGATCAGAGAGATCTGTATTAGTACGTTCGTTGAACTGTGTTTTCAACTGGGAGAAAAAGCCCTTTTCAAGTAAGATTAGCCTAGATCTTCCATTATTTAATGCAAGTGGTTTAAGCTACAATTTCCAAAATGTCTGACATCTTATGTATTGAACTTGTATCCAGACCTTAAAGTGCACCTAAACCCAAAATTTTTTTTCCGCTTGACGAAATAAGCTTATTTTTGGAGTATTTCTGTGCAAAAATTTTTTAATATGCTTAAATCTTTAATTTTCTGTGCCTAGTCAAAATACGGAAAATCGGCCGCCATCTTGCCCCACGACCGAGTTTAAAGAGGAATGGCTCTAGTGGATAATGTGACGTCAAATCTAGAACACGAAAGTCTGCATTTCACACATTTTCACTTGTTTGGGAAAGTTGTCGTCGATATTGTCCGAAATATGCCGACTAGGTGTGTTGTATGAGGAATGTATGAAGCGCGATACCCTCTTGCAAATTTCGCACGTTGCTACATCCTCCTACAACACACTTAGTCGGCATATTTTCGGACAATATCGACTACAACCTTCTCTAACAAGTGAAAATGTGTGAAATGCAGACTTTCGTGTTCTCGATTTGACGTCACATTACCTGCTAGAGCCATTCCTCTTTAAACTCGGTTATGGGGCAAGATGGCGGCCGATTTTCCGTATTTTGACTGGTCACAGAAAATTGAAGATTTGGGCAAATAAAAAAATTTTTGCACAGAAATACTCCAAAAAATACGCTTATTTCGTTAAGCGAAAAAAAATTTTTGGGTTTAGGTGCACTTTAACAGCTCGGGAAAATTTGGAACTTTATTTCTGCACTCCTTTCTTATGAGCATGTGAAGTCAAACTGAAATAAACAGATTACTCTAATTACTTTTCAGGCACTGTGCCGTAATTTTCTTGAGCTAATTGTGCTTACAATTCTGTATTCCTTTCCCTTTCTTGAACCTTGTGTTCCCGTTACGATTTTCGAAACGCATGTTCATTTTTATAGAGAAATGTCCCTAGGGATATTACGTGACTTGAAACTGAATTTCGTGCAAAACATCTTGACGATTACAAAAAAAGGCCAGTTTGAGTGGACATTGAAGCTTAGTACAGAATGTCCCTTGCATTACATCTGACAGCAAATTGCTATAAGTCGCTCTGCCTTAAAAATACCAAGAGATCAGTTGAAAGTTGTTTTTCTTTTGCTTTTTTCTCCATAAAGAAGGTCCACAGGACTTAAATCGTTCAACGTTTTATATGGAATTTGTCTTGACCGCCATCTTTGATTTCATCCGACCTCAATCCGCTGACCAATGAATGCGGGAGCAAAATGTCCTCGATTTCTGGCGATGAATTCGTGCTACGATTATTTTATTATTTTATTCCTTTATTCTTTTATTCTCTTCCATTGTATATTGTTTATACTTTTTCCCATATTTTAGCGTTCGCCACATTTTATCGTCTCCAATTTGCTTCAACATATTTATGCTGATTTGGAAAACTAACTCACTTGAAAATGACCTCAGAGAGGTCGAAACGTCGTGACTTCTTAGCGCTAGCTTATTTTTCAAAGTCGATTTCTAAGAAACTACTTATTAAGATTGACTTTTTTGAAGAAAAATGCCACGGAAAATGCTTAAAAGAGCATTTCTGAGCCTCTAGATTTCAAAATTTTCTGGGGGTGGCATGCCCCCCCTGACCCCCCTAGCGTTTCGCGCATGCGGCGCTCGAAACTTGCCTCGTCTTGTTCTGAAGTCTGGCGTGGCTACAGCCCTGATAGTGCCGCAATTTGTCTTGAAATAAATGTCATGAAATACACGAACATCTTTTTGCGTCATCGCATAACAGATGAAAACGATGTGAGTTTTGCGTGATAGAGCAAAATAACAATAGTGAATTATTCTAAGCCATGTATTTTCTCTAAAAATTCAATGAAACTAATTTTCAAAATTTTCAAGGTGTCGGATGTAAACTTAGTTCAGCATTGAACATTTTATTTAATTTCAGTGAGAACAAAAACGGGAAAACAAGTGACATCTTTTACTGATCAAGAAAGTCAACCAACCTACCAGGATGTTGTCAAAGACAGTGGTGAGTAAAAGTGATGTGTCCTGACTACACCCGCCTGTATGGTTTCACCCTCCCAGAAGTGATTAACATGTAACTTCTCCCTATGACATCCATACGTTATCCAGCAAACAGATAATAAGAATATAAGTGAGGCGTGAGTAGTTCAGTGGTCAGTGCGCTGGACTCCAGGTCACACGGCCCGGGTTCAAGTCCTGGCAGGGGCTCGACGTTGTGTCCTTAAGCAAGACGGTTCACTCACATTGCTTCGTCTTCTCGGATAGGACGTAAAGCCAGAGGTCCCGTATCCTGCATCTGTCAGTTAATTTGGTTAGGCAGGGTACGTTAAAGAACCCACTTCACGAGATTACTGTGAGGTGGTCTAGCCTGTTTATTAGGAATTGGGGGGAGGGGGCATCTGTAAAACATCTTCATTATTAATTATAAACAGCCGCTGGCAGTCTGGAAAAAGTCCCCCGCACAGTGTTGTAAAGCGCATTAGAACATTGATATTAATTGATATTATTATTATTATTATTATTATTATTTAGAATATTCACACTTATCAGGTAGAAATTGTTATATTGATATGAATTCTCGTAATAAATTTAGAAGGAAATGTGAAGTAGCTAAAGAGGATAGCTCGTCCTGTGGTCATTCAAAGTCTATGAGAATGCCCAATGATGTTAGAATTGATAGGAATAATTTTGTTGTTTTAAACTAAATGTGCTCTTGATTCACAATCATCCTCACCAGAACCAAGGTATGGAGGAGCGATCTACAGCGCACCTGAAGTAAACAGATATGAAAACCGTGTTTACCAAAGCCTGGACGAAAACGTTTTGCATGAGACACCAGGGTACCAGACCTTAAACAGAGGACAGCATCCCACAGGGCAACCAGAACGTGATGCAACGGAACAATCAAGTGCAGTAACTGAAGCTGTCTATAACGTCCTTAAAAAACCTGATATTTCACAAGAAAATGATCAGGGATGCCTTTATAATGTACTTGAGAGGCCTCCCACACTTAGGAGCTGCCAGGTACCGCAAGTGGAAAACCCTGTGTATAATGTGCTTGAGGGGCCCAATCCTAAGCAGGACCAACAGGAACCTCTTTATAATGTCCTAGATAACGGCCCTGATACTAATGGTGGAGCCTTTGAAGATGGTGTAAATGATGAATACAGTTATGATGTGCTTGAGAGGCCCGGCCCCCAACAGCACCCACAAGAGCCTCTTTATAATGTACTAGATAATGGCCCTGGTGCCGATGGTGGATCTTTTAAAGATGGTGTAAATAATGAAAACCTGTATAATGTGCTTGAGAGGCCAGATTCAGGTACCGGACCAAATAGTGGTGAGGAAGAGTATGCTGCTCCAAGAGAGCCCCTTTCCCCAGGTGGCCGTAACAACCCATCCTATGAGCAAACTCTGGGGTTTGATGTATCTTATGAGAGAAGCAGGTCCGGAAACGGAACAGTGTATGAGGCTTTGAGAGGCGGTGATGGCGATGACATGTACCAGCCTTTAAAAGTAACTTAAGTTCTAAGCTTTAGAGCGTAGTCAAAGAAATTGCTGCGAATAGATAAATTTAGTGCTAAATTTAGTACTCGCTTACTCAAACCTGAATGAGCCTGAACTGCTCTTTAACTCGCAGTAGCAAAGCCATATCCCTTGAACTACTTTTTTCTAGTTTTTTAGCCTTTTTAACAAAACATAGCATTGATACATTGTAGGAAAAGAGTTTTCTTTTATTTAACGAATCTTACGTGACCAGAAAAAACAAGTGCGCGCCGAAAACTAGTCTTTGCACTTTCTCACGTCAGCAGCGTACACTCATGGGCAAATGGTGGACGCTGGATTGACCTATCGGAGCGCGCGCTTTACTTTGGTCATGTTATAATTTTAGTTAACAGAAAACTTGCACTCTTCAATTTCTCCAGCAGTTTCCAATTAGGGTAATTCTACCGTAATTTACTTTATTTTTACTTTTTTTTTCAAATGAGAACATAGAAACTGCAACGATTATCCGAATTAGGCAGGCATCGTAAAATGTTAGTTACAGTTACATAGAACTGTTTGAAATTCGATGAGGTTACTTTGAAAATACTTAGAACGTATGCCAAGTGTAGAAAAAAACAATATTTTGACCAAGTCTTCGTTAGATTTACATTTTATTAGAGGGTGACAGGTTTTTCGGCTAACAGTGAAAGTTTTGACCATTTTGCGGATAACCGTTTACCCAAAATGGCATTGAACATTGGAAAAATTTTTACGATTATTTATTTTTTTTTTGCGACTAACGGTTAACATTTGTCAATTTTTAAGCTTAACGACTAAATTTCTTTGCTGTTTGACGGCTAACGGCTAACCCTATTGAGAACGTCTTATAAAGTAGAGTATAGAAATATTTAGACCAACTATCACACACTTTTGTTATTACTCATTTACTTCTGGCAGCCTGCAAGCCAGCCTATGTTATTCACTTGTAGTATGTTGTAAATGCCTCGCACTAACCGAGTTTAAGGTCCGTACTGGAAGTTACGGACGGCATTTTTTTGTAACGTCGCGGGCTTTAGGTGGTTTGCAACCAATCTCTAGAGACACGGGTAACGGTGGTGAAAGGTACAAATGCTGGTGCACGAACAAAAGAACCCAATGAGATATCTATTGTTTACGTCCACCAACATGGCGGGTATAGACCACTTTCGTAAGTGGCTGCGGGATTAATATTCTTTTGTTTAAATTTAAATTAGCCCTACTGGCCTCGTTCTCCAGTACAAAATTCAAAAGAAACATTATCTCAAGCGAGGCCAGAAGGGCTAATTTAAATTTAAACAAAAGAATATTTATACGGCAGCCATTTGTGAAAGTGGTCTATGACGTAACGTGCAAACCACCTATAAATCGGAGCAGAAAAATCAATGTTCCATGACTTATACAGTACCGACCAAGAAAACGAGGTCAGTAAGATGTTTCTTGTTATATCTCTGGGTTCAAACAGAGCGGAAAGATTTCACTTCAAAAAAACATTTTGAATTTAACAGGCCGTCCCATCAAATACGGCCTACGAGATTGTCCAATCATAGTGCACGCGCTAGATTGGAGATAGAGGAAGAGGCTTGACATTATATGAAAGTGAGCAATCATTCGTCTCGGTCAGCGACTTTCGTTATCTCAATCAGAGGAAACCGTATAATTCATGTAACTTTTAGGGAATTATTATAGAGACGTTCTCTTGGAGGAGTCTTAAATTTATTCTTTGATCGATTATTCAATTTTTTTAAAATAAATGAATTTATAATTTTTTATTAGAGGTTTCCATTTTGCTTATGAGTTCCATTTTACCCTAACCTGCGAGCAGGCGCCTGTTATTAGCGCTTCAGAACGAGCGATTACTTGCTTGTTGGAAAGTGTAAGTCCGCGAGAGGTCTACAGCGGGTCAGTTCCAGACAGCCGGTAAATCGATTAGACAAATGTCGGAGCGCGCCGTAAGTATTCATGAGCCGTCACAGAAATCATTGAGGCCACGATACGTTTGTTGACTGCTTCCGGAACCGCAGCTGTAGCATCTGTAGCATCTGCTTTACTCTGTCCGATATCATTCGCCTCAAGGAATAGTTTTAAGTCTCTGAAATAAACATTAACTGTCTCTTCGCTTGGATAAAATTTACCCGCGGAACCGAACAGAAGGGAAGTCGAAACTGCCCTAAACACAGTCGTGCGGAAACAAAATAACAAAACAAGAACGGTGTAGGAGGAATCACGCAGAGAACAACATTTCTAGGAATTTAACAGGGTTAAAAGCCATCTATCCTTTCCTCGTCGATAGATGTCTTAGCCCCCGTATTATTCCATGAAAGTCACGACAACGGCCAATGTAAACAAAACCCTGAAAAGTTTCAGCCATTTACTGATCGCACGCCCCTGCGTGTTTAAATCCCTAAAGAAACGACAACACAACTTATGTTTATAATGTTTGGGCCATCTTTTATGTCAGTTATGATTTCCTCCTTGAAGTTTCCAACATTAAAAGTCATTTCACTGTCTCTGCCTGACTCTGAGACACCATCAGGAAAAAACAATTTCTTGGTACACTCTAGGATCTCCCCTATTGAACTTGTTGAAGTTGAGCTTACTTCTCTGCTTCCTCCACCCCTTGAATAGTACAAACAGCAAATTAACCATTCACTTCCTGATTGCGGAGTCAACTCCAGATTCTTTATATTGCACTGTGTTGGTCCTTTTTACAGTGAGCCCGAGCTTTTCTGTTTCTAACCCCTACTTATTCCCACTTTTCCTACGAGCTAACCTGAAGATTCTCAGAATCACTACATCCGTAAGATTTCATGAGAAATCCGTGTGAATCAATTGCAACGGGCTACAACAAAAGATAGGCGTGCTACGCATGCAGGAGTTATTTTTTTGGATGTGTGGGTTGAGTGGGACACTGGGTAACTGATTTAGATTATTATAGATTATTTTCATTACTTTTATAGTAAATTTTTCTTATTATTCTTTTGCTAAGTAACTGATGCTGGTGTCTGAATAATTGTTGGCAAGAATAAACTGTATCAATTGGTACCACGCTTCCTGCAGTCCCCTCCAAAGCCCTTAGCTGTACTCGTCACGCAACGCTCTCTCTCCAACGTTGCATGACGAGACCAAACAACGACCTGCTCGTAGGTTATAATTGTGCTTATTGCCGTTTCTTCGCCAGAGACAAAGTCCTTATTATTACTCTGACCATAAAAGGCCAGAATCAGAAATTCCGTTTGGTTTTTCCTGTGTAAGAAAATGCACAATAGGCGTTACGTTGGAGTTTTTAATTGGCGTAAAGCAATGTGATGGACATAGCCTGGGAACGAGGCTGAGATTTGGCAGGAGTGTCAGTCAGGCTTGAAGTGCTGGGCCGCGCGTACCCATCTTTCGAGTGAACTTAAAAATATTTATTTGAATACTGTGAATCACTTTTATTGTTAACGTACTGATGAAACGGAAGAAGCGTGGGAACATGTAATTTGTGGTAATCCTAACAAGCATAAATTAATATTTTGCCGGCACGTATCGGAGGACTACGGGTGGCTGCGAGGTACGCAGAGAGTTCTGGGATCGTGGTTTGTAAGTAGAGGTCGTTAGTAGGGCAAGGCATTCTACGGTCAGCCTTTACCGTGTGTAGCTTTTCGTTTTCGTCTTTTGTATAAATTTGGAGCGGTACTTGCATATTACCTTAAGTAACTATGTGAAAATGCTTGTCATTCATAGGATACCCTAAAACCCAAAGGGTGGCACTGCTGCCTTGGTCGGGGTACATGTTCCCCGTTGTTTCCACCTGCTGGTTTTTAGGGGTTTTCGTGTCCGGCTTTGGTACATTTAGTTTACTTCAATTGCAATGGACTTCTGTTAGCATATCGATTTAGCGTTAAATAAACGGTGGCTTGGCTGGCCAACCTGTCCAGATATCAACTCTTGTGTGTCTGGTTGAGTAGTGAGGGCAAAATAATAAAAGTTCATTGGCTGATTGTTTAAAATTTAATTAGTTAATGTAATTATCTTATATAAATATTAGCGATTGGATCCACTAATTAGAGATAACTATTGCGAACAAAACAAGCACACTTTTCTGCCAATCAAAACTTGTGGAAGTCACTGCCACATACATTTAATTTCAATCAGTCAAAAAATTTGCAGTCCATGAAATGCCTTAGTTTAGTTTAGTTTATTGAGATTTGCCGCTGAAAAATACAATTTACAAGTAAATACATGAACAGAGACACGCAATAAATAAACAAAAATATAATGGCAGGAGAAAAATACAGGGCGAGCCCCAATTGACATTTGTCCCCTTACAAAATACAAAGAATAGAAAAACATAGGTTACATATGCACTTATGTACTTTGTCTATAGAATAAACTGCGACACTATAGACCAACTGCGACACTTAGTTAGGGCGGAGTATAAAGCGTGAGCTTTTCTGTATAAAACCGCTTAACTAAGGCTTTAAAGTTATGTAAAGAGCTCGCTTTCTTAATGTTGCTCGGTAAATCGTTCCATAATTTAATTGTGCGAAGAAAGAAAGAGTTTGTAAAATACCGCTGAGTATGAGTAAATAAAGGGCGGATGTTTGCAGGATGATGACGCCGGGTTGCGTATGTATGGTTAGCAGGAAGCAGGAGATGGTCAAAGCTAGCGTTGATAAGACCTGACCTAATTTTTATAAAATGACAAGATCATGGACTTCTCTTCTGAATTCAAGCGGCAGTAGGCTAAGAGTTTTCAGTCTCGCAGTGTAGCTGGTTTTCCTATCTGGGTAGTTTAGTATAAATTTGGTAGCCCGTCGTTGTATATTTTCGATTAGCGTACGATGCTTTGCTGTGTAAGGAGATCATACAGAGGATACGTACTCGACGATTGGGCGAACGAACGCAGTGTACATCATTTTCCTAGTTGATACGTTAACAATGTCTCTACCGCATACACGCTTTACAAGACCAAGAACTTTGTTACACTTGGCACATATCTCTTCGATGTGCGTCGTCCATGATAGTGTGATAGTGGAGTAGTGACAGTTACGCCTAAATCCTTGGTGTCAGGAGGCGAGTCCAAGGTCTGGCCGTCTAAATGGTATGTATGCTTCTCTCTTTGGCACGAGGTTCTCTTTGACATGTGTAGAACTTTTACATTTGTTTGCGCTGAAAGACATACCGTTGTCGTCACACCAGGTTTTGGAGTTGTCCAAGTCAGCTTGCAGCAGGGAGGCACATCTACTGGAAACAATAGGGCGATAAAGCTTGCTATCGTCCGCAAAGAGGCCAAGTTTACTTCGGTGAGTAATGGAGCACGACATGTCATTAATGAAGACCAGAAATAAAAGCGGACCCAGGATGGAGCCCTGAGGTACTCCTGATGTGACTGGGAGCCAGTCTGAGGATATGCCGTCAACAACAACTCGTTGGTATCTGTCAGAGAGATTGCTTGAGAACCACAACAAAACTGGACCGGATATACCAAGGAGCTGAAGCTTCGAGAGGAGTAGCCTGTGTGGAACCTTATCAAATGCCTTTCACCGGTCAAGATGAATTACGTCCACTTCTTGGCCATTGGCTAGTTTGTCTCAAATTTCGTGATACACCTCAAGTAGTTGCGTTTCTGTGGATTTTCCTGGCTGGAAGCCATGCTGGAGTTGGTGAAGAAAAGACGGTAAATGAGGGTAGCAGTGATTAAACTCGCATCGTTCCATAACTTTGGAGACAATGTATAAAAGAGAAATTGGCCTGTAGTTCTCCGCTAGGGTAGGATCGCCCTTTTTAAAGGCGGGTGCAATGTTCGCGCGCTTCCAATTTACTGGAAAAGAACCCGTAGACAGCGACATGTTGAAGAGCCTGCATAATGAAGGGGAAATTTCAGCAGCAGTATGCCTTCTGTGATATATCGCTCTGTGGCAAAAAACTTCAGAGGTTTGTTATAGATATAAGCGGGAGAAATTCTTGTACACAAAGATAATCCCGTTCAAATGCAAATTTCTATTGAGCGACCCGCATTTCCTCTAGCGATTTTAGTATTTCCAAATCGTCATGGATGGCGTCAAATTGTTCCAAAGTCTTATTCTCCGTAACTCTCCATGTTAACAAACAATGAAAAGCACTCAACTGCGATTTTACTAAAACAGCAAAGCCTTCAATTCGTTCCCTCTGAACCGCAAATCCGGCCAGATTATAGGCTCAGTACAGCCCCTTGTTCAGTAACAGTTAATCACGTCAAAATATTCTTCCATAGGATTTTGTAGTGGAAAGCTCTACTTTATCTCTTACAGCCTCTGGATAAAGATATTTTCCGCTCTCCATTCTTGGAACGAGTGAAAATAGATTGAACGAAGAGAAAAAAATCATTTTGCAAATCAAGACAACTTGGGCTCCTTAATTGATTGTCGGCCATTTGGACTTTGCCCTCTATGTGCGAAAGACGTGATAAAATGCAGGTTGTTTACAGGGTTTTTAAGAGAAAACCAGGATTTAAAAATAAATCGCTTAAATCAAGTTAAATTGGTAAAATAAAGACACCAGGAGCAAACGGCACACGTATGGAATAATGTAAGCCGTTTTTTATTGAATATTTTCACTTTTAACTACCTCCATGGATATCTAGTAGAAAATCCCATACAAATCCTTCAAAATCAGTATGCCATATTGTGTTCCTTGTGTGGTTCATATAGAGAGCTTGGGCTACCTGTGATGAAGAGAGCTTTTTTGAAGTTAGAGAAGTTGATATTCCTTCGTCATCAATATCCACAATTGTTCAAAGACCAAATTTGCCTAGATCACCAGGAGCATCTTCAAAGGGCCCCTCGCAAGACAATAAGTGTAATAATTCATTACAAGCAGATGGTTATATCGACGTTCTCCCAGATTCAGAGAGGGGAACGTAAAATCAGAGAGAGATGCTGATGTTCCTTCGTCATCAGTATCTACAACTCCACGGACCAAATTCACTTAGATGACTAAGGGCTTCTTCAGAAGCGCCCTCTCAAGACATAGAGCGAATGAATCATCGAAAGCAGATGATCATATTGAAGTTTTCCTAGATTCAGAGATTGAAACATAAATGTAAACTTTTTTACATCTACCGAGGGGAGATTCTTATTGGAGGTCAACTGACCGAACGGTCTCCAAGAAAGAGGGCTGCCAAGGGAAATCAGGCTGTGTTTTTATTTTCTGGTGAAGGCAGTGTGTTCGGGTGGTTGGGGCACTGGAGTTGTAATCTGGTGGGTTCCGGCCGGATTTGTTCATGGTTGCCCCGAGTTCAACACACTGGCTGCGCTTTGTATATAGCCAAGTGGAATGTCTCCCTCCAGTTGGGTCTTTTGAGAACACTTAATCTTTGTTTAGCTTCTATTCCCCATATTGAGGATATAGTCAAGTATGTGCATAATTTTAAAACTTAAAAAATAGGAATAGAAAGGAATTGAATCAGTCTCGGTAAAATATCTTGAAATTTCTTGTCTTGAATATCTTGAATATTTTGAATTAGTATAATTGCTCAGGTGATCATAGAGATTCACGCACTCTGATTGGTCAAGGGTTGCGTCCGTTATCTTGCCATAATCATATCGTGCGAGGTGATTATAGCAGGTGCGCTAAGCCTCAAATTGACTGCCTCGCGTTTTGTCAATGTTCCCGAGGAAGTAATAATCACGACAGAACAAAATTAAATGGCAATGACCACAAACGATGCTATTGAGTTTGCGGAATACTTTTCAAAGGAAGGATGTGAGGTTTGTGCTGACAGATTTAAATAAACCTGTTAAAACTGCTCTCTCATCCTGATACAAGTAATCACCACAATTGGGAAAAATATTTCGAATGCTTTATTTATTTACAGAATTTACAGGGTATTTGAAAGCACTTGTACAATTATACTATGACAATTATTCGCCTCAATAAATCCCTCGACCCCGTACGGGGAGATTATTTAACATTATTCACTGAGCCTTCAGAGAATAATATAAACACGTCAAAAATGATACTCACCGTTCGAAAAGCGAAGCGAAAACAATTTTTTCCCGCAGTTTACGAGACCCGTGTAGTAAATTTACCATGCTTGAATTGTTAGCTACTAGAATTTACGACCAGAAAGTTACGTAGAGTTGTGTTGAATATTGTGTTGGCTGCGCGTACATAGAGATTAAACCATATTGTTAAAAACTGGATCATCGGATAATGCAATTCAAGACTTTTTATTGGCTTAGCCATTATGGTATATCAGCCAATATACCATAATCTACAAATATGGTAAGCGTACGCGTCAGCTTAAAATCAAAAGGGAGCTAAGAAATCCAGTTTCTTCTTACAAAATAATAATTTCTTGGGGGCGTTTTTAATAAAACAATTATTCCACTCGCGCTTGTTGGATATGTGATGATTATAGCCAACTCGGCGCTACGCGCCTCGTTGGCTATCTATCATCTCATATCCAACGCGCGCTCGTGGTATAATTGTTAAATAGCTCCTGAGGAATATTAAGTAGGACTTGCATCCGCAGTATGTTATAATGTTGTTTGTCTAAGCGACTGGTATCTTAAGGTATGAGTCTAATCCAGAGATTACTAAATAAGTACTTGTTTTAATTTTTCTTGTGGTTGAACCGTTATTCTTGCAATTCAGTGTCGATAACTTTTGTGTCGACAAGTGTTGATTGCTATTTTACCAAACCTTTTAAATATTGTTAGGGTTAATTCGGATGGCATCGATACATTGTATACAGTTTTGTTAACAAAAAGTTTAAAATTGACAAAGAGGGATTTTTTTAAATTGTTCAAGGTTTTCTGCGAAATAGTAAGAAAAAAAATGACTTTTAGCATTACAGTTAGTCTCTGTAAGGAAAGATTGTTTATGTATTAAGAAACAAATGTCTCTCTAAACAATGTCCCTAGCTGTTTACAAAAGGAAAAAATGTAAAAATTATTGTAGAAATGACTGTAAGTAGCTACAGCAGTTTTAACTTAAAAGTTTTCAGCCATTGATCGGAACTCGTGCAGAATATCCAAACAGATTTTATTGTTCGAGTAATTTTCAATTTTGATTGGTTTGTCTGAACTTTGCTGTGTAATTGGCTCAGGGAAGCCCACGCCATCCTCTCAACCAATCAGATCCAAAAGTTGAAACCAGTTGCGATAGGTTTCTTTACATTTTCCCGCGCTTTATGCCGGTGACTTGAACTGACTTTGAGTCCTCCTTATTGGCTCAGGGAAGCCCGAACCATCCTCTCAAACAGTTTTTTCGCGCTTTAGGCCGGTGACGTGTACTGACTTATTTATTTATTAACTTCGCCAAGCAACAACAATAAAAAATAAATTGATTACAAAAAGAAAAAAAAAGAAAAAAAAAAAAGAATGTCAGGGACACCACAGCAGCGGTGATGAGTTCTCACTGGCTTCTTGTAGCATGTTCCTTTGTTCTCATTGGCTATCGTGGTGACATAGTTTGGTTTTACGAAAGTCATTGCAAAGAGGCCCGAAAGTTTACGATTAACTATATAGTAACTTCAATGCTAATAGTACTTATATGGAACTGAAACAACTGTGTAAGTCAGAGAAAATAAATGACGCCGATGCTCTTTGCAAAAGATTCACTTCTGCTGTCCATCTCGGTGCGGAATATTAGGGCGTTTTTCAGACGAGAATATGCAGGCTCCAAGTAAGTGCGAAGGACGACATGCGAGAGGTGGAGCGTGAAAATAGCATTTTTCATGTTTTTTCGCTCTCCCCCCCCCCCCCCCACCATTGTCATACACAAAATAGCGCTAGCCAATTAAAAATTAGATAAATCATGCCTGTTATGCAGGAGCAGGCTACTGCTTCCTGTGATTCGTCCCTGTCACACTGTTGAGTAACTCAGTGCAGTGTTTCCTCTAAGATAACTTTATTTGAATGTTGTCAGATACTGCACCTTTTTGCTGACCGAGGAGGGCTGGGAGGGGTGGGGAGACTACGTGTCAATATGTCTTATGACGAGTTGCGTAATGGCACATCATGGTAGCAAAAACCGCAAGTAAACAACTTACTTGAAACTTGCCAAACAAGAAACCGCCACATCCTGTTTCTTCCATTTCATTTTTATGTGGTTGTTTTTTACAGTTTTCGTTTCCGTTCTTTAAAGTGCCCCTGAGACGAAAATTGACTATTTTATTTTGGCCTAAACTGTTTACACAATAATAATAATAATAATAATAATAATAAAGACTTTATTTTACGAGGGTAACACATAATAGCATAGCTAATAAACTTGTGGCCCTCACGAATTGGGTCAAGTTATGACCCTTTTTTCCATTAAAAACTCAAAACAAACCTTCGATGACCAATTTTTACCGCTTGAAAGTCGTCCAAAAATCGTCCACCATAGCTGAAAACATGTTCCAGCCGAGCTCGCAAAAACGTCATCATGACGTCAAAGGCTCAACAAACTTATGCTTTGCTTTGTCACAACTCTTTTTGTTCGCTGCACAGAGAATCACACATTTTACTTTTTTGAGAACTGTTTCGTTGTCAGTCGGGAAAATGTCGACTTTTTCAGACGATGAATTGCCCCAGAAATCATCTGAAGCTTCTGTGGATAGTTTTGCGCCGACAAACGATGAATTTTTGCCATGCGAAGAAAGATAAACACAGAACGGCACAGACTCCCCATGTGGCTTTTGTGGTGGCATCGCTTTATCGCCTTCGAACCGTATTTTTGCTTGTCGAAAGGGATTTTCCTTTTTTGTAAGAAATGATCGGGTGATTAGTAAAAGTTGTCGGCAATGGCTAATTGTGTATCCGAAGGCGGATATTGGGAGTTTGTGAAAGCCATTTCTAAGCCATCAATGTGTTTTCCCGAAGCATTTGGTCTCATTAACCCTTTCCTACGTGTTTTTTACTATCTGCGCTTTGTGAGGTTTGAAGTGAACTCTGTTGTTGAGTTGCACTTTGGCATCTTTTGTCTTTTCTGTCTTATTCATGATGACTATTGTTGTGTTGCTTCGGCGAGGTTAAAGCAGAGTTTGTTTCAACTCTTTTAGCGCCGTGACCTCATTGCGTTACAAATATTTTTTGGCTTAGACGGCAGTCTGCAAGTAGCGTTATGACAATTTTCCAAGTAGCTCTGAAGGGCGATAGAAGACTAATCCGGTGGTATTCAGTTTGATATGAAACAGAAGTGGTTTTTTGTTTTTTCCGTAAAAGGTGTAACGGAGGCGCATTCGTCTTGAGAATAAATCTCGCAAAAGTTGGCCTGATTTTAAATTCGTTTGTCACGGGCGTTGGGATGAATTAGAGTTCCTTTGATGGTACGCTGACTTGGCTGTCAGATGTTGATAGTTTGACAGGTTTTTAAAGAATTTTCATTTTCTCGGTTTTTTGGCTGCAAGCCTACATTTTAAAGTGTTTCTACGCTTTGTGTCTTAAGCTGTTTGTTCTGCTCTTGCTGATATTAAAGCCAGCTTTTTTTAGAATCAGAGCACACAATTATATTTTTCATCTCTTTTGTATTAGAGTGAGCTCTTTGAGGTCAGAAATCTCAATCCTCAATTCGGCTATTTAATCATTCTTATTTACAATGTTCACCGAGTACTTTCCTTTGTGTAAGGTATTCTGCCAGAAAGTTGTTAAAGGTGGATATTGATCAGCTCATATGTAAAGCTAAGGTGACAAAATCCGTGGAGGTTCGTAGACTTCGCTTTCCGGCGTCGAGATCGCACTGAGGACGGTTTTTCTTGTCCCTTCTCTTCTTGAACGGTAGGCACTGAGCCCGACAGAATTCTTCGCCTAGATCCTTCAAAGTACACAGATCTCTCGAAACAGTCCTCCGAGAAGTGTTCGGAGTTCGGAGTATATCACAAATATTTCTGTAGGATTGAAGTTTACTCGGCGAGGTCGCACAAATCGCATCCGTTTTTCACGCTCTGATCTATTTGCAAGGCTCCAATACAGAGAAATACCTGCAGCATGGTCTGCACGGTTACTTCAGCTTTGAATTACGCATCGATGCCCAGTCATTTTTGTTTAGTTTTTGTAAGAATAGAGTAAAGCACTCTGTTATGTTTGCTTGACATGTTGCCATGTGAGATTTTCGCGTTGAGCCTTTGACGTCACTTCCTCTGAGTCCTGGGATCAACTACCGGAACATGATCAAATAATGGCGGACGCGAGATCGTGAATTTAACGGCCCGAAAAAAGATATTTCTGGTGGTCGGTCTAAACTGAAATTTGGCAGAGTAGGTGAGGGAGACACACTGAACACGAAAATGGAAAAAATTGATATACGCAAATTTTGATCTCAGGGGCACTTTAACGCACGTTTGTATCATTTTTGGTTTCACTGGCATCTCCGTAATGTTCACAGTCATCATGAGTAAACTTTGTATCAGGAGTTAACAAAACATTTGTTAAATATCCAAACCATGATGAGCACCGCTGAAGTGGTTCCGTTAATGGTCCGTGACGCGATCATGCACGGTTTTCACGCATAGATGACTTTCCTTCCCATTTACTACCATTAAGATAAAAAGATGATGATTTTTAACTCTAAGTCAGTCCACAAATTATATCATCGTCCCTTTAGTTTATTACAGTCAGGATGATACAGTATTCACGTCACTGAGCGATTTTATATTTATATAAGAAGCTACTATTTGTTTTTGGCCTCTCTAGCCATTGTTGTTCTTTCGATTTCTTGTCTAATCTTTATATAGTGGAACAGTCAAACCCACAGTTTTGAAACTGAAAGGTTAAAGAACCGTAGATCGTGATTTGAAGGCGAAGAAACCCACTTGCCGGCTAAAAATTCTGAAACTCCACTTGGTATTTCTCAATTCCTCAAAAGTAAGCATATGCAGTCGGCATCTTGCGCTCATATCGATCTCGTTTCCTATTTCTTCCCTCTTTCCCTGTTAGCTGAGTATGACAGTTTGTGAGAATCATTTCTCAAGGACGATAAAAATAAATAAACCAAAAGGTGTTTACGGATATTATGCCTTTTTCCGTGCTGAAAAACCCGGTATTTACTTTTTGACGTCACCGACGCATGTAGCTTGACGTAGCTGACCTACGATTCCAGTATCAAATATTTCAGTCTCTTAAGTGGATAAAAGTTCGGCACTCGTTCACTCTCAGGCTTACTGGAATTGCAAAAAGATTATGTTTCGGAGTATAATCAAGCAAACCCGCCGTTAAAGGTAATTCTTTCGGTTCCTGCCGGATCCTTCAGAGATAAAAAGCGAAAGGCCAATCGCAAAGTGTAAACGGAGACAGTTCTGGCTTGTTTGCGGAAACTAATTAAGGAACATGCGATCGGCGAAGCTGGCAACTTGCTGTTTAACAAGAATCGTGATTTTGGTGTTGTATGTAACTACACTTCAACCTACTTCCTTGCTTGCTACTTTAAATGTAGAAGGCATTGAGAAGTACGTTATTACGAGAAGAAGTAGATATGATACTGACGTGTTCAAGGTGGTGTACAAAACTGGCTTCGAATGCCCTTCAAATGTTTGTGCGAACGTCTCGGCTTTGGTGAACATAACCACACCGTGTAGCTGTTCGTGTAAACGTGAAACTCAAACCTTCCTCCCAGAGTTGGGAAGTTGTGGTGATACAACAAGTATAAAAAAGTCTCTCTTTGGAAGTAAGTAAATGAATTGATATTGAAGGCGTTAAACAAGAATATGAAGTGATATTATCATTATTACGGTCAGGGGGTTACTACTTATTTGAATTTCCTTGTATTTATAAAATGATCGCATGATCAGTCAAACAACAACAACAACAACAACAACAAAAAAACAAACAAACAAACAGAAAAAAAGAGACTTACAATCAAGGATACCATACACGTTCTGTAATCATTTTGTTTAGTCGAAAAATTTTACAATATCGTACCTGGGAAAAATGCAGGCTTTGAAACTTAAACTCCATTCCCTAGCCCAGAAGTAGGGTAAGATCTGCAAATACATCAAGTGACTGTGTAATAAGTTCTGCCAAAAACTCACAGGTTTTTTGAAATACTGTTTTGCCTCCATGTTAAATGACTCACATCATTTGACAGATCTAAAATTTTAGTTGCTGTGGTGTTTCTACTGATTACAGTATAAAGGTTTTTTATGATTCTTAAGTCAAATCCTTATAAGCAAGGGTTTCTTAAAACTTTTGACGATAAAAATGAACGGTAAAACACGACGTTTCGACCGTGCTTCGGTCATTGTCAAGTGAATGGAATGAGATACAGTAAATATATGTATATATACACGTACGAAATATAAAAAATTTTTGCAGGTGTAAACAAAAAATAAAACTACAAAGAAAGTGCTAGTAAAAAGCTAATTAAAAACCTTAGCACGAATTGAATCAGACTGTACATTGAGAGCAAGTCTTAGCTTGTGAATAAAAAACATCTCATAGACGAGAGAGTCAAATTTGTTCACTTAATTTGTTCACATTAAGTGCACTTGTTCGTGCACTTAAT
This sequence comes from Stylophora pistillata, assembly GCF_964205215.1. NCBI lineage: Eukaryota > Metazoa > Cnidaria > Anthozoa > Scleractinia > Pocilloporidae > Stylophora > Stylophora pistillata. The sequence continues at coordinate 7,288,196 of NC_142523.1, forward strand.
GAAGTGCACGAACAAATTTGACTGTCTCGTCTATGAGATGTTTTTTATTCACAAGCTAAGACCTGCTCTCAATGTACAGTCTGATTCAATTCGTGCTAAGGTTTTTAATTAGCTTTTTACTAGCACTTTCTTTGTAGTTTTATTGTTTGTTTACACCTGCAAAAAATTTATTTATATTTCGTACGTGTATATATACATATATTTAATGTATTTCATTCCATTCACTTGACAATGACCGAAGCACGGTCGAAACGTCGTGTTTTACCGTTCATTTTTATCGTCAAAAGTTTTAAGTCAAATCAACAGCATAATCAGAACGCTGTGGCTAAATGACCGGCAGCCGGTCAAGGTTTTAAAATCCCTAAATAACCGGCAGTCTGGTATTTTGCTCAAATTTAAGGAATCAAAGAAACCCATCCGGTTCAAAACTATCATATCTCGATTAACAACTGCCAAGCGATCCAGGAAAGCTTTATAGATCGCAAGTCTAACGCTTTGTTTACGCTCGGCTGAGAGAGCGAAACCCTGGTTTGTGACACTCAGGTCACGTTTTTTTTTTTAAGTCGACTGCCGGTCACGGTTTTCAAATCACTAAATAACCGCCAGTCCGATATTTTGCCCAAATTTAAGGAATTGAAGAAACCGTGGACTTTCTCCGCGTTGAAAATTACTTTGAAAAAGATGCGTGGTTGTCGGTTCTTAAATCAACAAAGTAGAAGATCCGCGTAGACTTTGTTTGTTCTGTTTGCGCAAAAATGATAAACGACGAAAGTGACGACAGCATTGCTTGTGTCTCCTTTGGACTCACTTTGCATGCACTTCATTAAAAAGTCCACCAAAGAACAGAAACTGGTTCTGCAAATCTTGCAGAATTAAATAATCATAACAACTTATACGAGATTATTTTCAGTTTACCTCTACTTCTAAGATTACCTGTTTACTAATCAAAGTAATAACATATGGGATTTTCTATACGCTGCATTTTCCATAGGCAGTGCACAAATGGGCGCTGCCCATGCCTCAGTGGAGTATAGTAGCTACAGATATATTGCTTTCATTGTAAGAAATACTTAAGATATATATTCAATTAGTACTACTTCATTTTTTTGGAAACGGTTTCATATTTGACGATGATAGAAGTTTCTAGAAGTTTTTCTGGCTCTAGTTGCCTTTAAGTCTCATTTACAATCATTTCATATTTTTCATGTAATTAACTGTAAATCATCTTGTGACACAAGAGTTAACTGAACTTATGGTCTATAAAAATCTGCAGGATGGCTTTGTACTTCTTATTCGACAAATCATAGTTTGGATATGACCGGTTCGATTCGTTAGATTTGAGAAAGGTAACGTAGTGCCTGTCATTCAGTGATTCGAAAACTGTGACCGGCAGTCGACCTTAAAAAAGTGAGCCGTGCGTAAAACCAAGCGTTAGACTTGCGATCTATAAAGCTTCCTTGAATAGCTCTTATTCCAGATCAGCGTGCGGGGATTAGTTGGACAGCGGTTCCCTGTATTAGCGTACGCGAAAGTGAGGCTCTCGGGTCAAGCACATCTGACTAAAAGAAATATGAAAAAAGTTAAGACGTTGTGAAAGTTTAGGTAAAACATGAGGGTTAGATATTGTATAGCCTTTGGTTGTACGAGCTGAAGTTTTCACTATCAAACAAAGATCATCTCCAGAAGTGGCTGATAAAAATCCGACGAGAGAATACTCCTTTAAACAACATCATTTTTATGCAGCAAGCATTTTTAGCCTGAATACTTTTTTTGGCAGTTCTTAATCGACATATGATAGTTTGATTTGGATGGATTTCTTCGATTCCTTAAATTTGAACAATATATCAGACTGCCAGTCATTTAGTGATTTGAAAACTGTGACCGGCAGTGTACCTGAAAAAAAAAACATGATCTAAGTGTCACAAATCATGGTTTCGCTCTCTGAGCCGAGCGTAAACCAAGCGATAGACTTTCGATCTTTAAAGCTTTCCTGGATCGCTTGGCAGTTCTAAATCGATATATGACAGTTTGAATTGGAGAGGTTTCTTCAATTCCTTAAATTTGAGCAAAATATCAGGTATTCCGCCATTATTTAAAAAAATAATGATTTAAAAACCTTGACCGGCTGCCGGTCATTTAGCCACAACATAATCAGAAACCATAAATACATCAATGTGAGAGCATTAGATTGAATTGTCAGCTCGATTCGAGCACTTAATGTTTGAGACTTTATAGCTCTTATCTCTTGTATGAATTTTATAATTTTTAATTATAAGAGATGCCTTCTAAACTTATTATTAACGATTTAGGGAATTAACCAGTCTTGTTGCCTGCCTTGTTTGTTATTAAGTTGCGTGCTTTGACATAAAAGATTCTTTCTTCTGTTGAAAGTGATGGCCAAGTTTTTTAACATCAGCTATTTAATTAAATTTATTTGTAACCTCTGGTTACTTTGTAGATTGCTCAAAAGCACTTGGTTTGGAAAGTGGGAAAATAAGTGATTCCCAAATCAGGTCCAAAACTAGTATCAGGGGATTTCATTCTTCAGAAGGGAGACTGAATAATAAGAAAGCCTGGTGTACCGGAAAAAATGGGAATTTCTTTGAGATTGACTTGCTGGAGGTCAGGCATGTCTCAGCCTTTGCTACTCAAGGATACCAAGGAAATTTTGCTAACTTTGTTAAGATGTTTGAGATAAAGTACAGCTATGATGATGTAACATGGTTTGATTACAAAGATGAAAATGGTAAAAAAAAGGTACTGAACATTAAATTATGATGGATATAAATATTCGTTCTTTCAAGTGTACAATTAGGTCAGACATCTGCTTTGCTACTAAACAAAATGTTAATTAATTAAAATTGATTCTGCTTTGGATGCCTTACAAACTTCATCAGTTTTAAACAGCATTTGGAGAATTGCAAATACAAAGATATTATGTTATATACTATGTTTGCAAACCAAAGCAGTCAAACAAGTATTAATAGGAAAAAAATTAGGTATCACTGGCCATTAAGACATTCTGCATTTTCAATTCCTTTTTATTTGTTATAAATAAATGTTTCACTCAATGTCCACTTTCAGCAATTTACAGGAAATAAAGACACAGACACCATAAAATACAATTATTTCAAAGGAACTTTTGAAACAAGAGTCCTCAGAATATATCCTAAAGAGCATAATGAACCAGGGTACAAGTGTCTCAGAGTTGAACTATATGGATGTACTGATAATAGTGGTGAGTGATTTCAATAGCTGCCTGCTGTAATTGTTACTGTATAAGTCATAGAATATGTCAGTGAAAATAGTTAGGAGGTACAAATTGCTCACACTCCAACTGTTATGCTATAAATGCATCTAACATGGATCCTTTACATACAGTACATAATTTCAGACTACAGCTTTTTTATTTGTATGTTGTTGTACACCAGTATTCAAGTTCTGTAATGAAAGGCATTCAATAGTTTATAACTAACTCTCCAAATTAACATAAGGTCATAGTAAATGCCACGTTTAATTCCTTTTTTCTTCAGAGTTCCACAGTCTCGTAAATCAGCCTCTCTACCTACGTCGCTCCACGTCGCTTCGAAATTCTCTGAGTCTTTTGCAAAAACCCTTCGCGAACTTTACAAACTAACTTAGATACTAACTTCCAGAAACTAGAGTTCCAAAGTACTTTGGCTTTTTTTGGAGGTGATGTACCTAAAGATATAATTACAATGAGATATAGTGGAAACATTCAGAATTGGATAGTTCGACTTACAACTGCTTTCACCAAACCCCATATTAGTTAGTTGGTCTTCTTTGTGGGTCCATGCAAGTCAAGCCTTGGCCAGAGAAAACCATCGATTTCTGTCCATGGCTTGTCAGTTGAACCTCTGTCACTCCTTTCTCTCTCTATGGTTCTCCTCCAAGTTTCCTTGGGGAAGGGGGAGAGGGGCTCTCTTTTGTCCACAGTCTAAAGTCCTTTGGAGGGTGACCCTTGGCAGGGCTGATTTGGGGCATTCAGAGCACATGAGATGCCTTATTAAAACTCTGTAATCCAAGTTAATGGTGACTATAAGGCTATAACTTTTTATTCCTTAACATAAATGGCTGATGTGCTCAAATTTGAATTTTTTTTTCAGTTTGCTCTCGTTTCTTTGAGTGGGACTTTTTCCTGCAATCCCTCAACCTGGCAAATAAAGGAAAAGTGAATATTGTTTCAGATGATAGCTATCAAAGCTGTCAAGTTGTTCCTGGAGGTGCAGCATACTACGATTATCAACTGGAAAACAAATGGGTGGGGATAAACGCAGACATCTTCAGTGTGGAAAAAAAACAAAGCAATCAAGTTTTCAAGGTTCTGTATCTGGAGTTTGTAAATTGATAGATTTGTTAATAGCATGCATGCCAGCTGCCAATTGCCTGTGATTCACAGCCTCCAACCTAAATCTCACCACCCAGCAGTCTGCATCTTTAATTTCACAGCAAGTTAAGTGTTGCAAACATTGCAAATGAAAGAGATGTTCTAAAAAGGGGTGGCGCAGAGGTTTATCATAGTCTGTCATGAATCGTAATCCAGATCTCACAAAGCTCATGATCTTGGTATGGGCATATAAGGTCCCCTTACCAAACAGGCTTAAAATGGGCCTTAGGCTCAGGTTGCAGGGGCTTGGGCAGTGGGTCATGGAGTGGGCAGGAGAACTCAGGGCTGTAATCTGTGAGGTGGACCACAGGTGTTTCTGCACCTGTTTCTGCAATCAATGGGGTTGTTGGCAGCTGGGCCACCTTTTTGAAATACTCAGTTTTTTTAAAAGTATCATACGAGGGTTTAAGAAGTGTAGTGATTTGTGGACTAATTGTGGAAAGAGCATGGAAAGTAAGTACATGGACATCTGAAAAATTAGAAAGATGCCTGTTTTAAATAGTCTTAAATTGCAGGGTAAGATTTTTTAAATACCCATATTTATCCAGGGGCATCAAATCAGAATTAATAGAGGGAACTCTACTAACTCTGATCAAATTTAGCAGAGCTAGTTTAAATGGATGCCTGATACAACACAAAGACAAAAAAACACTAAACCTAAACAGGCAATTTAATATAGGTAAGGTTAAATGTGTCTAAAAATGTTTCTTAAAATGATTCCAGTACTTTCAGTTTTGGGCTTAACCCACCCCTAACTGTTACTGAGCATAGGGCTCTTTAAATTTACATCAAATTCGTTTTGCTTGCCTTTAATTAGTGGGCAGATACCACAGAGAAGAACCACTTGGGAAGAATTGTTCGTGTAAATGTCACTTGCAATTATTCGGCATCTGTATCTGGACCAGCAAAAACTGCTTGTCTGATTTTCAAGACCTCAGGACAAATCACATGTGAGTATGTTTTCCTTGAAATTTTTAGGAATTCATAGCTTTTAATCTGTGGTGCACGAGAGTATGGAAGCAGTACAAGAATTGTCTTTTAAAATTTAGTATTCTCAGTTTGAGGTAAGTGATAACTCCAAAGGGTGTTTATCCCAGTAATCCATCATTTAATAAATAGTTGTCAAGGCTAAAACTATTAACCTGCACGATGATAAAGTTTGTATGGGTGAAGATGAAACACTGGTTTCCACAGCATCCGGCAAGTTGGAGTATTTTACACTCTCACTACATAGGATGCAGTGCTACAAGGTGACTTCGGTTGTATCAACGGAGTTGACAATGCAAACTGGCCCCCCCGTGAAGAGTTTCAAAGCTGAAGTTTTGAGCATTAGAAATGTGAAAGGACAAGCTGACGTTTTCCGTTTTGCGTAAACGCAGTGCTAAATTTCTCTATTATCAACTCCAATGATTAAACGAAAATCAGTTACCTTGTTATATTCCCCCACTGACGCAGCATCACAGTTTCCTAGAAACTTACCCCTTTATTATCGTGCTACCTTAGCAGTATTCATTTGTGTACTCTTGCGAGGAGAGAAAGGCATGGTGGGAGTTAAGTGTCTTCCCCTTAGAGTGCCACCCTGATGATGCTGGCCTGCTGGGCTCAAACCCAGATTTTTTCGATTACCAGGTCTGAAAGCAGATCAGCTGTGGCAGATCACTTTTTAGCTGGATATCTTGTTAATTACTGGTGGGGCCTGGGTAGCATGAAATGGACTGGCATCTTATTGAAAGGGATAAGCACTGCTGTGTTACATTACTGTAACAAATAATGGTAAAACAAAAACAAAAATTAAGAACTTTCGATCCATTGCTGACATGATGTATCTTTGACATTTTAGTGATGCTGGGCACTGTGCCAAAGACAACACCATACATTTCTCCAAAGATCTCAGTAACTGTTTCTACAGAACCAACAGAACCTTCTAAGGTGTGTGCCAAATAGTTTACATCGTTAAAAGGCTGTTGTTGACGTTAACTTGAAAAGTTTGTAAATCGCTCACCTCCGACTTGTGATTTACTCATTGAACCGTGATAGAAATATTACTTTTATTAAAAACTAGCCTAATTCACATTTGGTGAGTGCTGCCTTATTTTTGTGGGATTCTGAAGAAAAAAGAAAGAATGCAAAAAAGCTGAAAAGAAAGAACGGTTTAAAGAAAACAAAAAAGAAAGGGAGAAAGCAAAAAAGAAAACGAGAAAGAAAGAATGTACAAACTGTATGGTCGTGAAATCGAAACTGCTAAATATTATTGAAACAAACAATACCATTTAAAGTAAGTAGAAAGTGAAATTCATTTGTAACAAAATTTTATTTTATAATAAAACAACTTGTATTAAGTATAAAGCATAATTGACATGTGCCGTCATATTTAAAGCTCACATAATTGCTATGAATGTACGATTTCCTTTAACTGTAAGACCAAAACTTCTAAATATTTGATTACAGTAAAGTTAATTAATTGTTTAATAATTGAAAATCATAATTGCATGTTCAAATGTCATTTTTAGAAATACATTTGATGATAAAAATTAACGGTAAAAAACTACGACGTTTCGAAGTCTGCATGACCTCATTATCAAGTAAAATGTTAAAACTGATGTAAAATTGTAGCTCAGAGATTATATACAAATAAAATGTGATAACTTCATTAGAATAATGAGCGTTCATTGTTATTGGTGTCAGATCGTGCAGTATATGTTTAAATAAATACTTTTGCACGTATTGAGTCAGACTGCGTGTTTAACTTTGGTTTTTGTTCGCGAATGAATAACATTTCGTGGATTAGGCAGTCCATTTTCCCGCGGCATTTCTTGAGAACGGAAAACATTTTCCCCAGGCCAGCGGACGCTACACCGTGGGCCTCCCTCAGATGCTTGCCAATGACAGAAGCTTTATGTTCTTCTATGCGTTGATGAAGATGGCGTGTGGTATAACCGATATAATCCGCATCGCACGAATCACATTTAAAAGTGTAAACAACGCATTGGTGGTTAATTAAAGCGGGCTTCTCTTCTTGTATCTTGAGCTTTCCCTCGATCTTACGACTCGTGAAAACTGGTTGTAGGTCAGTTCCGATTTTCCGGCCAAGATCTTTCAGCTGATGTCTTACTGTGTCGGCCGATTTTTGGTCTTTAAATGGTAAAGTTATTCTGACAGGTTTTTGTGTAGCCGCGTCAAGTTCAGTTGGGGTTTCGTGACAAGATACAAGAAGAGAAGCCCGCTTTAATTAACCACCAATGCGTTGTTTACACTTTTAAATGTGATTCGTGCGATGCGGATTATATCGGTTATACCACACGCCATCTTCATCAACGCATAGAAGAACATAAAGCTTCTGTCATTGGCAAGCATCTGAGGGAGGCCCACGGTGTAGCGTCCGCTGGCCTGGGGAAAATGTTTTCCGTTCTCAAGAAATGCCGCGGGAAAATGGACTGCCTAATCCACGAAATGTTATTCATTCGCGAACAAAAACCAAAGTTAAACACGCAGTCTGACTCAATACGTGCAAAAGTATTTATTTAAACATATACTGCACGATCTGACACCAATAACAATGAACGCTCATTATTCTAATGAAGTTATCACATTTTATTTGTATATAATCTCTGAGCTACAATTTTACATCAGTTTTAACATTTTACTTGATAATGAGGTCATGCAGACTTCGAAACGTCGTAGTTTTTTACCGTTAATTTTTATCATCAAATGTCATTGTCAACGAATATGATAAACTGTAGATAAGAATGAACTGGAACATTAATATAAACTTATGTGTAACTGTGCTACTGCAAAATTACTTAGTTGCTTTGAAATGTACGATTTCATTTAAATATAATTCTAAAACTTCTGGAAATATGATTGCAGTCAAGTTACTTAATTGTTTAATAATTGAAAATCATAATTGCATGTTCAAATGTCATTGTCAACGAATATGATAAACTGTAGATAAGAATGAACTGGAACATTAATATAAACTTATGTGTAACTGTGCTACTGCAAAATTACTTAGTTGCTTTGAAATGTACGATTTCATTTAAATATAATTCTAAAACTTCTGGAAATATGATTGCAGTCAAGTTACTTAATTGTTTAATAATTGGAAATCAAAATTGCATCGTCAAATGTCATTGTCAAAGAATACGATAAACATAGATGGGAATGAACTGGAACATGTAAAATAAACTTATCTGCATCAGAGTAACTCTTCCTGTGAAATATAACTGTTAAATTTTTTAAATAAGCATTAGAATGATTTTCATAAACCCAAAAACAAATGGTATGAATTAGTACTGAATAACATTAAGTATTCCAAAAAAAGAAAAGAATTTGAGTGAAAAAGACACTATTTATTTCATGGATTTATGAAAATCACTCTAAAGGCTTTTAATTGTTTGTTTCAACTAATTATGCTTTAACTGTAACTACGGTGAGCTTGTCATTGTAAACAATGGTGGCATTGTGGCACTGTGAGGATCATCACCATGATTTCATAATCGCTTAAGTCAAAGGTTTTCACACCACGAAGCACTTGGCGAATTACATTTTACCTCCCAAAGAACACTTAAAAAGCACATAGCTCGACATATCTTCTCAAAAACATTCCTTTAACTCAGAACGAGAAAGCTTGAACTTTTTTAAGCGATGTAAAAATAGGTCTGCTAGGAAGAAGAGCAAATCAAGAAGTAAGGCATGGTAAATCAAAGATAACTACTGGCAAAGAAGGTTTTCACACTTTCAAGCACATGGCACTCGGTCATCAGAAAGCTAATTTCTTACTGGGAAATTTAATGGCGTCTTCAAGGTTAATACCGAAGAATAATAAAGGAAAAAATTGTTCCAAAACAATGTTTGAAGTGTGATTTTAGCATAAATCTCGTGAAGCTCACAGTCGAGAAGGTAGATTAAGAGGAAAGCTCGCCTTGTTTACGGTAATATTGTTTGACACAAAATTGTATGCTAAGAGATAAGAAAGGCAAAGCAATCGTCAAATATGATGGATCGGGTGTAAAAACATCGTAATAATGTTGTAATTGTAATGGCAATGAGGTTGTAGTTGAAATAGTTGAGAGGGAGAAACACAATAACTCACCACTGGGGCGGATCCAGGATTTAGTCAAGGTGGGTTCGGAGAATTGTTCCCCTTCTGAGGGGTTCAAGATTTTCAAAATTAGGTCTTCGGAAACATGATTTCCAGCGTTCTGAGGGAAAATTTAGGGGGTTCGACCCAACCACCCGAACCACCCCTGGGTCCGCCCCAGCACCAGCAAACAGGTCTTCAACAGGAAGAGCACGCAGTCCATAAGTTTGCGAAGCTTTGTGCTAAAATTGAAGAGGTGCATTCTGGGATAGCTAAAGCGAAGAAAATCATTGTTCTTTGCCGCGGCAAACTGCATTGTGGTCAGAAAAAATCTCGAATTTTGCTTCCAATATTCATATTGACTGAATTAATATCGCTGTCTTGCTTCCCTCGCTTCAGGCTCGCTCCGCTGAGGCAGCAATAAACTTGAATTGTCTCAATTTGCTATTTGTTTACCGCTGTGATAAACACTGAAGAGCATTTTTTTTTTACCGATCATGGTTCTCGTAATATGTCAGCTATTTCATAAATAGTTATAAGCCAAGCGGGGTTATACAAGTGATCAATTTAGTAAACCAAAAACAACTAACAACTATCCACCAAAGCGTAGGTGGTTAGCGGTGGATATCTACATATCCACCTCTAGCCACCTCATGCCCCGAGGTGAATAACTGTCATAGTATATACTTATACAGTGGCAATATAGCACAAAAAGATGATTTTAACTCATTTATTGCGGCAACGATAACAATACTTTCTGGCAAAGACCTTGCGCACTTTGTTCAGAAGTGAACAGCAAAGGATATTCAGAGTTTGTCTAACCAATCAGAGCGCGCCTTCAACTCTATCCACTGTTTTTAGTTTATACTAACAGATGGTGTTCCTTGCAGACATCTTTAGTGACCGAACCTTTTGGAAACTCAGGGAACAAAGACGCAAGAACGAATGAGAACAACAGTGGATCTGGAGTTTTGATTGGTGTTGCTGTGGCATGTGCAGTTGTGTTTGCAATTGCTCTCATTGTTCTTGTTGTGTTTTGCAAGAGGAGAAGATCGTAAGTCTGACCATCTACATGAATACATGCACATGTAACCAAATTCTCAAGATTTTAAGCCATCGAGATATTTCTAATAAGTAATAGAGTTTATGTTCACAGGCTTAAAATTGTTTTCGGCGCGACTCAGAATCAAGGACTAAGATGACTTTGAGAAGGACCCAAAACATATATGTGCCCAAGAACTTAAACTGTTTTACTAATATTATCACCTGAAGGGAATTGAGAAAATAAAAACTTAAAATAATGACAACATAACAGTCCGAACAATTATGGGAGCGTGCCAGCAGATTAAGATATATTTGAACCTCACCAAAATCTTTATTTTAGCTCGCAGAATGTGCCGCAATGCCCTATAAATTTGTGATAATTATTGTTTATTATCCTTTAAAGGTATCCTCTGTCAAATAGTTGATCGCTTTTTGTAGTAGTCTTTTTGACAATTTTGCCAATACATTTTTTAATCTCTGTACTTATCACTAACAAATTTTTTTGACCCATTGATTGAGAGGATTGTTTGTACACAGTTTCGTAGCAAAGATTTTACCCTAAATTATCTTAACAAACAATTCTTTTAAAAACTTTACTAAAACAGAAATATGATGAGTCCGTTTCAACTGAACAATTTTCCATTCTAAATATTTTGTATGTTGGAATTCTCACCTAGGAAAAACAGTCAGCAAGGAACACCGTCATCAGGTAAACTATCATTTTATCAGCAGTTATTTACATTGTATAGTGCAGCAATTTGTCTTGGAATAAATGTCATGAAATAAACGAACATTTTTTTTTTGCGTCATTGCCTATGAGATGAAAAAGATGAGAGTTTTGCGTGGTAGAAGAAAATAACAATAGTGGATTATTCCAAACCATGTATTTTCTCCGATAATTCAATGAAACTAATTTTCAAATTTTTCTAGGTTTCGGATGTAAATTCAGTTCAGCATTGTTATATTTTATCTAATTTCAGTGAGAACAACAGCGGGAAATCATTTCACATCTTTTAGTGATCAAGAAAGTCAACCAACCTACCAGGATGTTGTCAAAGACAGTGGTGAGTAAGAGTGGTGTGTCTTGACTACACCTGCCTGTATGGTTGAACCCTTGAACTCCTGGAAGTGATTAACATGTAACTTCTCCGTGTGACATCCATACGCTCTCCAGCAAACAGATAATAAGAATATTCAAACTTATCAGGTAGAGATTGTTATGTTGATATAAATTTTCTTAATAAATTAACAAGGAAATGTGAAGTAGCTAGAGAGGATGGCTCGTCCTGTGGTCATTCAAAGTCTATGAGAATGCCCAATGTGGTTAGAATTGATATGAACGATTTCGTTGTTTTCAACTAAATGTGCTCTTGATTCACAATCATCCTAACCAGAACCAAGGTATGGAGGAGCGATCTACAGCGCACCTGAAGTAAACAGATATGAAAACCGTGCTCACCAAAGCCTGGACGAAAACGTTTTGCAGACACCAGGGCACCACACCTTAAACAGAGGACAACATCCCACAGGGCAACTAACACGTGCTGCAACGGAACAATCAAGTGCAGTAACTGAAGCTGTCTATAACGTCCTTGATATTTCACAAGAAAATGATCAGGGCTCCCTTTATAGTGTACTTGAGAGGCCTCCCACTTTTAGGAGCTGCCAGGTACCGCAAGTGGAAAACCCTGTGTATAATGTGCTTGAGGGGCCCAATCCTAAGCAGGACCAACAGGAACCTCTTTATAATGTCCTAGATAACGGCCCTGATACTAATGGTGGAGCCTTTGAAGATGGTGTAAATGATGAATGCAGTTATGATGTGCTTGAGAGGCCCGGCCCCAAACAGCACCAACAAGAACCTCTTTATAATGTACTAGATAATGGCCCTGGTGCTGATGGTGGATCTTTTAAAGATGGTGCAAATAATGAAAACCTGTATAATGTGCTTGAGAGGCCAGATTCAGGTGCCGGACCAAATAGTGGTGAGGAAGAGTATGCTGCTCCAAGAGAGCCCCTTTCCCCAGGTGGCCGTAACGGCAACCCATCCTATGAGCAAACTCTGGGGTTTGATGTATCTTATGACAGAAGCAGTTCCGGAAACGGAACAGTGTATGAGGCTTTGAGAGGCGGTGATGGCGATGACATGTACCAGCCTTTAAAAGTAACTTAAGTTCTAAGCTTTAGAGCGTAGTCAAAGAAATTGCTGCCAATAAATAAATTTAGTGCTAAGTTTAGTACTCGCTTACTCAAACCTGAATGAGCCTGAACTGCCCTTTAACTCGCAGTAGTGAAGCCATATCCTTTAAAGTACTTTTTTCTAGTGTTTTTTTAGCATTTTTTTAGTTATCAGGAAATTCGCACTCAATTTCTCCAGAAGTTTCCAATTAGGAGAAATCTACCGTAGTTTCCTTTAATTTTGCTTTTTTTTTCAAATGAGAACAAAGAAACTGCAACGGTTATCCGAATCAGGCAGGCATTGTAAAATTTTAGTTACAGTTACATAGAACTGTTTCAAACTCTATGAAGTTACTTTGAAATTACTTTGAACGTATGCCAATAGTGGAAAAAAAATTTGACCAAGTCTTCGTTGGATTTACACATCATTAGAGGGTTTCCGTAGGGTGACGGCTTTTTCGGCTAACGGTGAAAGTTTTGACCATTTTGCGGCTAACGGTTTACCCAAATTGGCTTTAAACATCGGAAAAATTTCTATGATTATTATTATTTTCTTTTGCGAGCCACGGTTAAAATTTGTCAGTTTTTACGCTTAACGACTAATATAAATTTCTTTGCTGTTTGACGGCTAACGGCTAACCCTATTAAGAACCTCTTATTAGGTAGGGCATAGAATTATTTAGACCAACTATTTTATACTTTTGTTACTACACATTTACTCCCGGCAGCTTGCATGCCACGCTATGCTATTCACTTGTCGCCATGTCGTATGTAGTAAGTACCTCGTACTAACCGAGTTTAAGATCTGTACTGGAAGGTACGGACGGCATTTTATTTTATTTTATTTTATTTTTAACGTGCGTGGGTTATAAATTCGAACAGAAACGTCGATCGTTCCACAACTTTCAGTACCGACCGAGAAAACGAGGTTGGTAAGATTTTTTTTTATTATATCTCTAGGTTCAAAGAAAGCGGACAGATTTCACTTCAAAAAAACATTTTGAATTTAGCAGGCCGTCCAATCAAATACGGCCTACGAGATCGTCCAATCATAGTGCACGCGCTTGATAGGGATATAGGAAGAGGCATGACATTATATGGAAATGAGCAGTCGTTCGTATCGGTCAGCGGACTTTTGTTATCTCAGTAAGAGGAAACTTTACAATTTATGTAACTTCTAGGGAATTATTATAAAGACGTTCTCGTAGAGAGGTCAAATCTATTCCTTGATCGATTATTTAATTTTTTAAAATAAATGAGTATGTAATTGTTTTTTTTTCATCAGAGTTTTCCATTTTGCTCATGAGTTTTATTTTACCCTAACCTGAGAGCGGCGCCTGTTATCAGCGCTTCAGCACCGTGAGGGATTACTTGCTTGTGGAAAGTATGAGCCTGCAAGAGGTCTACAGCGGGTCAGTACCAGACAGCCGGTAAATCGTATGGGCAAATTTCAGAGCGCGCCGTAAGTATTCATGCGTGTCACATAAATCACTGTGGCCACGGTACGTTTGTTAACTGCTTCCAGAACGGCCGCTGTAGTATCTGCTGTACTCTGTCCGATATCATTCGCCTTAATTCTCTTAAAATAAACATCAAGTGCCTCTTCGCTTGGATAAATTTCCCCGCGGAACCGAACAGAAGGGAAGTCGAAACTACGAAAAACGCAGTCGTGCGAAAACAAAATAACAAAACAAAAACGGAAGCAGAATCACGCAGAGATCAACGTATCTACGAATTTAACAGGGTTAAAAACCATATCCGTCCTGTTCTTGTCGATAGGTAATATAGCCCGGGAATTATTCCATGAAAGTCCCAACAGCAGCCTATGTAAACACGACTCTGAGAGGTTTCAGCCATTTGCTCATCACATGCCCCTGCGTGTTTAAATCCCTAAAGAAACGACAACACTGACGTATGTTTACAGTATAAGCAAACAGTAAATTAACCCATTCACTTCCTGGTTGCGCAGTCAACTCCAGATTCTTTATACTGCACTGTGTTTATCCTTTTTACAGTGAGCCCGAGTATTTCTGTTTCTAACCCATACTTATTCCCATTTTTCCTACGAGCTGACCTGAAGATTCTCGGAATCACTATATCCATAAGATTTCATGAGCAATCTCTATGAACTAACGGGCTACAAAAAAAATCTTTCTTCGGAGTAGGGTCGGTAAATTACTGGAATGGTGGCATAACTTTGGGCACAATGCTGTAATCAGAATATCTACCATAACGTCGTCATAATAATCAAACGTCGTCAAAATTCTTTGGTGTTACAGTTCAACATGCGATGTAGCCCGAGTCATGTCAAAAGTGAGCCTGCTTTTCTTGCTTGTAGTTTAGGAATTTGATCGAGTACAATGTTGTGTTTTGAACTTTGGTAAGTCATTTACTCTTATCAAGATTTACCTATTAGTCGGATAGTGAATGGAGAGGGAGGGGAGGTTGTTATTTCAAACTATTGTATTAAACATTATGAAAAATAAATATGAGTGATTTTCGCCATAATGCCGTGTTACCTGTAGTCTCCTTCGCAGCCGTTGTTTGGGCTCGTCACGCAACGCTCCCTCCCCCGTTGCTATGTTGTCTAGCGCGACATCCAAAAGCATGATGCTCATATATTTTTAGGCATGATTTTTCTGATCCTATTAAGTAGTATCAACTTTTTGACGTCATAGGTGTTTGGACAGGAAGTTGGCACCATTTATAATTCTAGATATTTCAGTTTGAACATCGGTGTGCGCTCTTATCGCGGTCGGAAACACGCTTAGCTATATCTACTACAATATAATCGAGAAGGAAGCTGTGGCTCACAATTTGCGTAAAAAATATGCCATCGACGACACCGGCTATCAACTCTATAACAGGAATTGTTGTTTTAATGTTTTCCGTAGCGACTCTACGGCTTCCTCTGTTACAAGCTTCTTTAAGTAGGGACGGCGTGGAGGAGTACAATATTTCGAGAAGAGGTAGATATGATACCGATTCGTTCAGGATTATTTACAAAACTGGCTTTGAATGCCCTTCAGATGTTTGTGCTAACGCCTCGGCTTGGGTGGACAGTAGCACAGCATGCGGCTGCATATGTATAAGCGAAACTCCAACCTTCCTTCCGGAATTAGGAAGTTGTGGTGACACAGCAAGTGTAAAGAACTCTCTGTTTGGAAGTAAGTAAAGTTATTTGATAGTGAATGAATGAAGAGAGGTCATCGAAATGTAAATGTGCATTTCCAGGGTGGGATCCTATATTTGCTATTTCAGTTTGCAACGCATTTACCTTCATAGGTCTCTAGCAACCCGGTAGAGGGTAAGATTAAGTAAAGTTACATAATATGAGAAGAAGTATTTGTTGAATTGTTCTGTGAGGTTATATCCAAGGATAATTAAATTGAAGCATATAGCAAGTCGATATTTATCAATCTTTTCTTAGAAAGCCCGAGTTCACGCAGCTGTGCGTCTAGTTAGATATATACTGATAGTCTAAAATGCGCATGCTAACGCACTAAAGAATTCTTCCTTGACTAGTGAAAAAATGAAAGAACATTTTTGAGCCACCTTAAAAACGCAAATTATTGTAGTCTGATATTATAGAATGGACAGAAAACCACCTGGAAGCCGCACTTGGGGAATGAAGCTCAAGTGTTAATTTTTATCTGTGTAGAAAAGTTAACAGCTCTTATCAGCGAGGTCATAAACTGTGGAAGTCCTTCCAAAAAGGTGAAAAAATAAATTTACACAAAACATGCAGCCTTCTCGAAGTCCTTGCTCATCTTCGAAAACTTCGGCTTAGCTGATCGATCTGATGTTACACCAACCAAGGTGCCGCAATCTGGCTGGAGTTTTGAACAATCTTGGCAGCAGCAATTAAGCGTAAGTTCTGAAAGTGAAGTCGTGTTAACAACCTCACTGTGCATTGAGAAATCTTACAAGCTATGCGCGTGTTCAATTACTGAAAAAATACTTCCGAATTCTCAGAGTGGAAACTCTCACAGCAAATCATTTACTTTCAGTTGTCGTTCGAACTTGATAGTACTTTTTCATGCTAAACTGAAGCGAATGTCTGACCTTATAATACAAAGCAAAGACATTGAGACAAGGGCAAAAGTGAGATCATTTTTAATCAATATTGTTCTTAGTGTCACCTTCATGACTGCGTAAATCTCTAAATTTATATTGGCCTAAGAAATAATAGTTACTGGAGAAGAAGGAATAAATGGAATAATCAGAGGGAATAAAAATCCAAAAAGGAAACGTACGCACGGGATACTAAGACCCATGGAAGATGCATACCATAGACAATTGAGGTTTTTTTTTTTTTTAAAAAAAAAAAAAATAGATATACAGATATAAACAAAATAAGAAATCAGATAGACGATGGTGACCTGGACCGAATCCCGTGAAGTGGACCCCGAGCATACCAGGAGTCTGCATCAAAACCTAATTAACAATTATTCCACCAGCGCGCGTTGGATATGAGATGATAGATAGCCAACGAGGCGCGTAGCGCCGAGTTGGCTATAATCATCTCATATCCAACAAACGCGAGTGGAATAATTGTGTTATTAAAAAAACGCCCCCAAACTATTAGACAAATCTTCTCGACTTTATTTTGTGAGAAGAAACCGGATTTAACAATGTACAGAAATTAGATCATGGTATATTGGCTCATATACCATAATGGCTGAGCCAATAAAAAGTCTTGAATTGCATTATCCAATGATCCAGTTTTTAATAAACGGACTTATACGTATGATTTAAAAGAACCCGGAGAGATAACATTACTGGGCAAGGCCGCTTCGCATAAATTATTATTATTAGTAGAAGTAGTAGTAAAATTTTATTTTTACACGGTATCAATTCATATTACACGCTCTTCCATCGAGCCGTGTTCTAAATACAAATTAATTAATTAACTAATAATATATCTAACTAAATTAATTATCTGTACAAGGTTTTAAAACGACTGTAAAAACGGTTTCATATACTATACTATAAAAATGATTTCATTACTTATAGCTACTTATCAATATTAATCAATACGTATGATGCACGATCCTCGCAGTAGATAGCGCTATTAAAGCAATAGCGAAAATAAATATGAACCTCATATATTTCATTGTACCAATATTAATCAAATACATGACTTAAAGGAACGAAGAATTGGCTGTACTGAGCTTAGCGCTCAAGGGCAGGCTGTTCCATAGAACGGAACCACGATATTGGAAACTTCGCTTACCTGCTTCAATACTCGGTCTAGAAACGAAAAGGCTGTGTTTTGACTTTCTTAGATTATGCGAGTGAACACTGGAGATAGATTTTAAAAGATTGTTTAAACGAGTCGGAGCAGGGTTATGGAGAGTCTTAAACAAAATGACTGCTAGTTGCTTAGAACGCCTCCGCTCCAAGGAATCCCAACCGAGTTCACTGAGTAAAGTGTAGGATCTAATATTTAAGTCAGAAAAGGTAATTAAGCGTGCAGCTCTATTTTGTAGTTTTTGGAGTCTCACAGATTGACATATACCTATGCAGCCCTAGACGGAGCTGCAATAATCAAAGTAATGTTGGACGAGAGCTTTATAAATCATAATAAGAGTCTCACGAGGAACCAAGCTTCTGATGCGTCGGATAGCCCCGAGGCCAGCGGATACTTTTTTTATTCCTCAATTTTATGATACAAACAAAATACGAAGCTTGAAAAGTAGTAGTCTTATAGGCTGCGAAGACAAGATGGCAGCTGGCAGACTGTCTGTGTAGCGAACGTGAATGATTGTTAAAGGTAAACGGGTAAGGTCCTGTAGGACACCACCTTAAAAAATGATCTCTATCAATTATTATTTGCTACTCCCGATTGCGCGATTAATTGATCATTTCTCAAGTTGCGGAGTCCAACAACAATTAACAACAATTCATTGATTTACAACAATTTTGATTATTGCAATTTTGATTATTTACACCAATTTTGATTACTATCATACTATAAATTTTAGATTTGTCTTCTTTGGTTACTTTCATCGTAGATTGCTCAGAAGCGCTTGGTTTGGAAAGTGGGAAAATCAATGATTCGCAACTAAATTCCTCACATAGTTTCCCAGGCTATGATTCTTCGAGAGGGAGACTGAATAATGAGAAGGCCTGGTGCACTGTAACAATGGGGCATTATTTTGAGATTGACTTAGTAGAGGTCAGGCATGTCTCAGCCATTGCAACTCAAGGATTCAAAGGAAACTTCCATAACTATGTCAAAACATTTGAGATAAAGTACAGTTATGATGGTGAAACATGGTTTGATTACAAAGATAAAAATAACAATAAAAAGGTACTTGAATATTTAATTATGATCCAGGCAGGTAAATATTCATTCTTTCAGAAGCATAACTCAACCAGATGATCATTTCCTTTACCTCTAAACAGATGTCAAAAATAATTTGATTGTGTTGAGGGGCCGTACAAAATATTTCATGAATTCGTATATAAATGGAGTTGAAATTCAATGATTTTTATCTGAAAGAATTTGACTTTCAGCCACATATATTTACTTAGCCTTTTTTTTTCAATGTTTTTTGCTCTTCCTTGATCAAGAGGACATTTCTGTAGAGGGTATATCAAAATATGTTCGTTTTCATTTTTACTAATTCTCAGCTGTTAATATTCACTTTTAGAAGTTTACTGGAAATAGTGACACAGACACCATAAAATACAACTACTTCAAAGCAACTTTTGAAACAAGATTCTTTAGAATATATCCCAAAGAGTATAACACACGTGGGTATAGATGTCTAAGAGTGGAAGTATATGGATGTACTGACAATGCTGGTGAGTGAACTCGATAGATTTAACAAAATTAATGGACAATGGTTTAACGTGGTCTGTACTCTCGTCGACAACAATATTCGTCATCACAATGGTCAAAATGTTGTGGACACAAAGGGTGCAGCCCCTGAGTCCGCAACAAGTTTTGGCCATTGTGTTGATGAATATTGTTGTCCATAAGAGCACCGTACCACGCCAAACCACTGTCCATTTGTTTTTTTACCCCAATATCGATGTCAGATAAAACGATTCTTTCAGTGCGTGTCCATGACGTGACACCTTGGCGCAAGCAGCGTTGTTTATAGTCTTATCGACAACGATAAATTGGCCAGTCAGATTGCGACATTACTGCAAATTGTGGTAAAATGTTTGCTTTAAACGCATTAGTACAAGTCATGGAAAATCAGTGGTTAATAGGTTAGAATTATTCACATACCGACTGTTTGGCTTCATGCACAATTCTGACAATTAACATGGCTCTTTTACTTAAAGAAGAAGTTTCTGATTCTTTCAATTAGATTTGTTTATTTTGAAACTTCTCCAAATTAAGATGGCTCATGCATCCTCGTCAATACAGAAGTTTTTGTTTTACATAACAATTCAAATAATCAATCTATTTATTCGTTACAACCACTTTGACCTTGGGGTTTTTCTAGAGGACGATGCGTTGACAGTAAAAATACAAGTAAAATGAAATATATTGCAGACAGAAGCAGACAGCTGAATTCACCACTTTCCCTCAGAACCTCGCGCATGCTCTTGTGGTGATTATGAATTTAGAGCCATTCTTCCTCAAAACTATTGTTCAAACTGTTTGTAACTGCATTTTTTTGCAGTTTGCTCAAGTTTCTTTGAGTGGCCCTTTTTTCTGAAATCCCTTAACCTTGCAAATGAAGGACAAGAGAATATTAAATCAACCAATAGCTATCAAAGATGTCAAGTTGTACCTGGAAGTGTAACGTACTACAATTATCTATTGGAAAGCAAGTGGGCCATGGTACATCCGGATATCTTCAAAGTGGAAAGAGCACAAGGCGAATTAGTTTTCAAGGTTTCGTATCGAGGGTTTGTACAGAAATGTGTTAATCAAGCTTGAGCCCAAAATGCAACCTGACGGCTAAGTGGGGTGCCTCTTATTTCACAAGACACATGATGGTCCTGGCATGCTATTAGATCTCGATATATAGATTAATGAACATAGGGTTAAACTTTACCACAAGCCTAATGGGGCTCTTGGTCATGGAGGGGCTTCAGCTTAGCCCCTCACCGCTTCTGGCGGTTATAAGGACCACAGACCACGAGGGAGATTGACAGCCACAAGCTATGGTGACACTGGGTTTGATTCCATTTCTAAGAATGGAGCTCACACAAAGTTATCTCTTCGTATTTTATGTGTTCATTGTGAAAAAACTGTGGAAAGCCATTGAGAAGTCTCCAAAAAATGACAAGAGGTCTGTGATGATCTTTTTGATGCTCCAAGAGGTCCTCGCTTAATTGCTGGGTTGGATTATTTTTTCTAAGGTGGCATGGTTGAATTTAATGAATAAATTTAACATTGGAACAATGATTTCCTGAAGCAACTGGAGAATCATCAAATCTGGGCATAACCTTTGGCTACATCTGTCAATATTTATGCCCACAGTGTGCATGTGTTGAATTAATTATTTATTACACGACTCGGGCAGTCAGAGGGCC
Organism: Stylophora pistillata; assembly: GCF_964205215.1. Lineage (NCBI taxonomy): Eukaryota > Metazoa > Cnidaria > Anthozoa > Scleractinia > Pocilloporidae > Stylophora > Stylophora pistillata. The sequence continues at coordinate 7,309,411 of NC_142523.1, forward strand.
AATAACTAAAATCAACCAATCAAAGTGCTCTATTGCCGGTCAATATTCTCTCAGTATTGGACCGGGCACTATCCCGAATGATCCCGAATGATAACGCACTTGGGTCCCTTTGAACTTCAGTCGTATAATAAATCTCTTATTAACCAAGCTTGCTCGGGACCGTACTGGAAGAATATCGGCCCTCGGTCTTTTTTCGTACAGACCTCGCTTCGCTCGGTACGTACTGTCAAGACCTCGGGCCGATATTCTCCCAGTACGGCCCTCGCGCTTGGTTAATAAGATATATATATATTGTGTTCATGTTGCTTTATTTTTCTAGTGGGCAAATGGTTCCGACAAGAACCTGTTGGGAAGAATTGTACGAGTAGTGATCACTTGTAACTATTCAGTATTAGCATCTCGACCAGCCAAAACTGCTTGTCTGATTTTCAAGTCCGCAGGGCCAATCACTTGTGAGTTATACCATTGTGAAGTTTGTTTTAAGTTATAAGTTAGTATTTTTCAGCCTGTTAACGTAGGCTTGCAAGAGCACAAACAATGTTCTTTAGGCAGAGTTTTCAGCGGTTACTTGCGTCTTTCTAAAGCAAGGACTGCTTCCATGAGACAAAACAGTAAAATACTTGTCTTGATCTCAAATAAATTTAACCTGTACAGCATCTTATTCAAAAAAAGGGAAATACAAGTAGCAACGTCAACTTGTAGAAATGAAGATAACCTCTTCAGTGTAAGCAGCAGGTCTGTGAAGTTAAAAAAATGATATAAACATTTTGGTATTTTTGAGCCTTCATTGATAAATGTACGCTGGTATTTCAGATGTTGCTGATGATGGGACTGACACTTTTGTATCTGAACCGGACTCACTAGTGAAGCCAAGTTCTGTAGCAAAGACGACACCATATATTTCTCCAATGACCAAGGTGTATGCCAAATAGTCTCAGTTTTACTATCAGTAGGCAGTGATGATAATGGCTTAAATTTGTTCTTTTTGTTTTCCAAAGGTTTCACTGTATTTGTGGTGAGTTGAAACCGTAACTTGGGTTGATTTGTAGTTTTCTTTGTCTTTACGATTAAAGAATAATCTGAATGAGTAAGGTAAACACACACGAAACTTTGTGATAATCTTAAAGAATTCGTTATCACTTTGATCTTGAGTTCTTTTCTCGAAATTATAAAAACATGTCTGGCCCTTGCTTGATTGTTTTAAATTGTAAATGTCCTCGTTTAGAGGTTCATATTTGGAGGGTCTTTTTCAAGTAATGTTAAACTTTGCGTTTCAAAAGCAGCTGCGCTTGTATTTAAAGGTTTTATTAAAAATGAATATGTTATTAATGGGGCTTGAAGTTGAAATAGTGGCAAAGATATTCATTGAAATGGGAATGTTCTTCATGTGATTCGTGCTGTTAATGACAGTGTGATTTAATCTATCAACTGAATAGTAATGTCCGCAACACAAAAAAAAAAAACACAACACCCTGGGTTTGTCAACTTCTTAAAGTTTGAATCTTGGATGGTTAGAAGGCAATTTGTAGAACCAAAGCGTCTTTTTATGGATACTTTTTCGTATTTGGAAATTTAGGGCTCACGGTCGAAGAGGCTTATACTTGGAATAAAATAACTTTTATTTACCAGGGTAGCAGATTACAATGCATATGTTTAGAGCATCAATGAACCAGAAACAGTTAACCTTTGTTTTTAATTATAATACCTTGCAGACAACTCTAGTCACTGTGAAAGAGTCTTCCACCAGCACGGGCAAAAAAGACGCGAAAACAAAAGGAGATTACAGTGGATTTTCTGGTGTCATGATTGCCGTTGCAGTGGCATGTGCAGTCGTGTTTGGAATTTTTCTCATTGTCCTTGTTGTATTTTGCAACCGTAAGAAATTGTAAGTCTGATATTTTGTAATAATATAATTTTATTTTGCCATGTGCAGCTTATCAAAAATGTACATTTCACGTAAAAGCCGAAAAATCAAAAGTAAACTTTACGGTCACTGTGTCATAATTTTGAAACGGCTAGATTTAATTTGGAAATCCTGAAGTTGTGTGGAGATGTAATGAGGATTTTCCAAGACCATCCCCAAAAACTGTTTTTTCCCATAACACGATTACAGCGATTACCATGCCACACCCATTATTTGAAACTTCATTCCATTGGTAAACACATGTCTGAAATTGGTTTGACTGCAAAGAGGGAAAGTGGGTTTTTGAGCGCTTTGAATATAGTTGGTACATGCAGGTTTCTCAGAAAACTGTTTCCAGCCACCTTATGGGAAGTAATCATCAAAGAGAATATAGCAAGGAACGGTCAAAAAGTGCGCATAAACACTCGGCTAATATGAGAATTTTGAGTGGTCATTATATCAGATGACTACACGTAGTAATCTGATTCAAATGGTCAAATTACAAACTGACTGACTGAATGTATATTCACATTGTTTCTTCACTCCGAGTATCACTCCATGGTACACAGACTTTTAACAGCTACCAGTATGTCTAAAAATGCATGTCTTTAGACTCATCACAACCGTTTTTGATCCGATCCAATGTTGAGTAAGATTTATTATGCATTTAAGTTTTAAGCAAAGTAGCCCTTTTACTCCCAGAAATGATTAACATGTAACTTCTCGCTATTATATCCACACATTGTCCAGTAAGCCAGTGACGAGAATACTGAAACTCATCAGGACAAAGTTGATATTTAAAACTGACACCAAATTATCATGACTAATTTGCAATGAAGTGTGTAGCAACTAGAGGTGAGCCAATCAGATCTTGGGAGTTCAAGGGTTAAGTATTTTTCCTTGAATTTTCTTCTCACTCAAGCTGTTAGTACAGTTCCACAACATAATAATACAGAAACATGAACTTTGACAAGTAAACTATGTGTTCTGAGTATAATGTGTATACGAATTTCCAACACAGGAAAAACAGTCAGCAAGAAACAAAGCCAGCAGGTAAAATTCATTTTCCATCAGCGGCTGATTGCAAAAATGTTCTACGAATGAACCCCAAGCTACAAGATACTTATTATAACATAACCAAAGTAAAGCGCGCGCTCTGATTGGTCAATTTAGCGTCCCCATTTGCCCAATGGGTGTACGCTGCTGACGTGAACAAATGCAAAGACTATTTTTCCGCGCTTGCTTGTTTTTTCTGGTCACGTAAGATTTGTTAAAGAAAAGGGAACTCTTTAGCTACAACGTATCAATGTTATGTTATAAAGCAAATGGTGAACAACACAGCGTACACTATTGATACGTATGATGCACGATCCTCGCAGTAGATAGCGCTATTTATGCAATAGCGAAAATCAGACCTGAAAAAAATCAGGCCTGTACGGGACTCGAACCACTGACCTCTGCGATACTAGTGCAGCGCTCTACCAATTGAGCTAACAAGCCAACTGGGAGCAGGCGGTTAAGTTGATTCGTAATAAACCCGTGAAAGTGATAAATGAGATACAATGAATATAAGAAGATCATATATTTGAATATATATCTAGATATATATCTATATATCTAAAAGGATATATATATATATATATCTAGAATATATATCAAATATATGATCTTCATATATTCATTGTATCTCATTTATCACTTTCACGGGTTTATTACGAATCAACCTAACGGCCTGCTCCCAGTTGGCTTGTTAGCTCAATTGGTAGAGCGCTGCACTAGTATCGCAGAGGTCAGTGGTTCGAGTCCCGTACAGGCCTGATTTTTTTCAGGTCTGATTTTCGCTATTGCATAAATAGCGCTATCTACTGCGAGGATCGTGCATCATACGTATCTAATACCGCAGTTAAATATATGATCTTCATATATTCATTGTATCTCGTACACTATTGAGTTATGGATGCACTTGGGAGGTTTGCTAAACACTCAAGAAGCTAGAGTCGCTCTCGGCTATCGCCTCGAGCGACTCTTACGCTTCTTTCGTGCTTAGCAACCTCCCGCGGGCACCATAACTTAATAGTGTACGCTTTGGTGTTTACCATTTGTTAATTATTACGAAAAAATGTAGGTGTAAGATGTATTGGGCCATGAATCTAGGTACGTACAATGTGGGTTAATGAGCCCAAACATTAAGCATCGCTGTCAACGCCTATGGTTACATAAATGCTTAGCTTGCAATAGCCCATTTCCGAATTACCCTTGGCCTCTTTTTCATAACGAGGCCTGGTACTCAACCATTCTTGTGAAAATGAGTTTAATTTGCATGTGAATGAAAACTTATTATCATATGAAAGGTGAGCACCAGTATTCGTTTTGAAAATGAGGCCAAGGGTAATTCGGAAATGGGCTATTAAAATCCACAAACACGTGTATGTTGAAAGAATGTGATCTTGAGTAAAACCTCTCTAAATGAAATAAGACTACAAGATTTGAAGAACTGTTTAAATAATTGTTTTGATTGATTATTAACATTTATTGTTGATATAGTTATAACTAGGAACCCAGTGGTTGAGATTTACGATCAAATTCCAATTGAAAGACCAATAGATCGCAGTTCAACCTCCAGTGAACAAGACAGCCAATCGACATACCAAGGACTTGTTAACAACAGCGGTAAGTTGATAAAGAATAACTGTTTCTCAAGTTTTTTTCGGTGGTCTCCATCAAACAAATTTTATGATCAAAATGTGATTACATAACACACGTGTGATTGGGGGTGAGATTCTCGTTTTTGCGGGAGCACATGTCCTTTGATCTACTGTGAATCACTGGTTTTCACTAGTCACTCACAAAACATGTGATCACTCTCAGCAACCTCGTTCCCAGGGCCTTTTTTCCTTAGTTGGGGGTGGAGTTGGGGGTGGGCCTTTTCCTGCTCCACCCTCAGCTAAGGGAGAAGGCCCTGGGGACAAGTTTGGACTCTCAGATACCTAGGGATATCGTTGTGATCACGTTAACGAGCCACAAGTCCTCCAGCAGTATTTTGAGCAAGTAGACAAAGCAGAATTGAAAATCTTAATGTTGAATGCCATGGATATGGTAGAGAAAACATTCTGGATGGCGTCAGTATACCACATTTATGAAGCTGTAAAACTTCCCAAGAAAGAGTCACTGAATCGTTTTTAGATGGGTATTAATCTTGATCATTTTTGAGGGAAAACTTGAAATCATTTTTTCTATATCCACTGTAGGGAAAAATAATGGTGGAAGTATATATAGCAATTCTGAAGATAACAATGGTTACTGTCATGTTTACCAAAGTGTGGACAAGAACAAACCAATTTCAGCTGCATCAGTTTACCAAAATGTACCCACATCAGTTAAAGAACCAGATTACCAAAACGTGCAGACCCTGGAAGGGGGCACACCATATGCATCAGTGTACAGCCCTGGGTCTCAAACAGAATCTGCCTATGAGCCCCTAAAGGGGTCCGATAGCCAAAATTTGTATGAGCCCCTTAACAAAAGAAACAACTGAATTGTACTGAAGACGTTCGGCCTTGGAGTCTTAAGATGAAGACAAAGAAGCCATATTCGATCCAAAGTTGGGACCTAAGAGTTATCTATGAAAAGGGAAACTCTGGTTTTCAATTGATTAAGAGTTTTGACGAAAACAATGTGTCAAATAGTGATGGTTGAAAATTGTCTTTTACATTTTTTTACGCTTTAATTTGATACTTGCAGAAGTCAAATCATTTTCGTGTAGCTATAGCTTCAAGTATACACTGTCGTGCAGAATTCTCAAACGTTATTTTGAATTTGTGTTAAAAAAACCTTTGAGAAAACTGTTTTAACTTTTGTAATAGACTTGAATATTGTGTTAAAATACTAATTTTTTGCACAGTAAAACATAGAACTTTTATGCAACGAATTGTAGATAAAAAATACCTTTTGTATGGTAGAATATAAGATTCGTTTGGTCATAAATATATTTGTTGATCGATCATTCAATTTTTATCATGAGTGGGTTTTCCTTTGGGTCGGCTGACTTTGAGTTCCATTTACCCTAACCTGCGAGCAGGTAGAGAGCTGAATGACCTGTGCGCACGCGCTAGATTTTGATACGGAAAAACGGATTTTCAGTCGCTAGCATTGTTGATTTCCTATTCTGTTCCTTCGAGGAGTTGTTTTCCTTGCCATTTTTCTTTTACAGAACAACTTCCAAAAACTTTGTACACCCCCTAAGACTTTTCGAAAATTAAGTCTTCCCTTTAAAACTTTGGAAATAGGAAAATGCCTGAGACGACGACAAATTGCCTTGGTCTTAAATGCCAGCACCTTATTATTTTTGCAATTTTCGCATGCTTGAGCCCGCGTTGTTGACAGTATACCTTTGACGTAATATTTCGTTACTCGGCGAGCAGGCCCTCGTTTGACCGAGGGAAAGTATGAGCATGCGAGAAGTCTGGCAGACAGCCAGCAAACTAGATTGCACAAATTTCAGAGCGTGTCAAGAGTATTCTTGCGTGTTATAAAAACCATTACGGCAGCAAACATTTATTGACTGCTGCGAGAACTGTAGTCGTAGCATTTTCTGCGCTCTGTCAGACATCATTCGCCTCAGGAAATAGTTCAAGTCTTTCAAAATAAACATTTCATGTCTCTTTACTTGGATCAAATTTCGCCCGCCGAACCAAACAGTAGGGAAGTCGAAACTGCGAAAACCGTAAGCACACGAAAATAAAATAACAAAACTTCATATACAAAAGTCACACCTGCAGCCGTGTAAACCGGACACTAAAAGGTTGTCGTCATTTGCATATCGCATGCACCTGCGCTTTTTTAAAAATCTTTCAACTTACTGACCGAATCGAGATATGGCGTCCAATTTGAATTACCATTGTTTTGAACTTACTAGCGTCGTCTTCACGTGGAAACACAAAAGGAGGCTAGTAAGTCCTGAACAATGGCAATTCAAATTAAACGCCATATTTCTATTCGGTCAATGATGTTTACAATCAAATAAAAAATTAACCCATTCACTTCTTATTTGAGGGGTCCACTCCGAATTCATACTGCACAGTGTTGATCCTACTACAGTAAGCCTGAACTTTTCTGTTTCTAACCCAAATTTATTTCCAGTTTTCCTACTAGCTTATCATCCATACGATTTCAAGAGAAACCCATGTGGACCAACGGGTTATACCATGACAAAAAAATCATTCTTGGAAATAGGGTCGGGTAAATTACTGGTGTGTTGGCATGACTTTGGGCATAATGCCACAACATCGAGCATAACGTCGGCATAATGACTAAATTGCCTAAAAACTCAACAACAACAGCACTCAAAAGCAAAATGCACAATTATTCAAGCATGATTCGTCTGACCATACTTGACGTTTTGACAGGAAGTTGGCACTAGTTATAAATATGGGTTATTAACCAAGCTTGTTCGGTAAAGATGGCTGGATATTGGCCGAGTTCTTTTTTCGCACTTTCATGGACCGAGACGAAGTCGAGGTTCATAAAAAAGAGAAAAAAGAACGAGGCTTATATCCAGCCATCTTTACCGAACAAGCTTGGTTGATAAATGATTTATTACATTGGAAAAATATTTCGCTTTAATAAGAAACTGAGGAATGACTTGTTTACTTCGAGAGTTGGGAAAGAAAGCCAACTGTGTTTGTAGCACAACAAACTCAGGAGAGTCGTTTCTGTTTTCTTTGTTTTGACTATCTTCTGCTGCTTTTTCCGTTTCCATCGCCGACATTGTGCAAGAATTACAAACGTAGTTCTAATTCAACTTTTTCTATGCGCGGGATCGATGTGGGCAATCCCGAGCGGGCAAGATGGGCCCCATCTTGCCCGCTCGGGTAACCAATCAGAACACAGGATTCGCTTCATCCTACCCCCAGGCGCTGCGAGTGATGTAATAAACTTAAATATTACGGCGTCTGAAGAGGTCTGAACATCAGTGTGCGCTCATATCGCGATCAAAAACACGCTCAGTTATATTTCTTATAGTATAATCAAAAATAAGCTGTGGCTCATAATTTGCGAAAAGGAACATGCCATCAATGACGCCGGCCACCAATTTTTTAACAAGAATCGCTGTTTTGATGTCTTGCCTTGCAACTCTAAAGACTTTTTCGGTAAAAGCTAGTTTAAATACAGATGAGGTTGATAAGTACGTTCTTACCAGGAGAGGATGGAAAGATAGCGACTTATACGAGGTTATTTACAAAACTGGCCACAAACGCCACAAACACCACAAAGGTGTCTGTCAGAACACTTCTACCTGGGTGAACAATACTGCATCTTGTTGCTGTTCGTGTAAGGCTGACACCCCTTTCTTCCTCCTGGAAACAGGAAGTTTTACTGATACAGCAGGTACAAAGAAATTTCTTTTTGGAAGTAGATAAAAATTATTTTATAATAACTGAACGAATAGAAACTATCGGTTATTTAAGTGCGTGATTATTGAAATGCATTTAATTCTTGTCTTGTCGTTTTTCAGTGAAATGTTAAAGTATATTTCCTCGTTAGGATATTAAATTGACAATTTCGGTTAAGAATACATTTACTAGCTGAAAGCATCTCTAACAATAACCCGTTATTTCACGTGGAGCTCGATTTTTTTGGTTTCAATCACCACCCAGCCGTATCTACGACTTGTAAACAATTTGTGCCCCTAGGACATCAACGAACGTATGTCCTTTTCTTTCCTTTGTCAGACAATTTCATTAAAAAACGTGTCTGTGGCAATTTGTGTCATCTTAGTAATTTTAGGCTATTCTTAAGCTTATTAAGTTGCGTTTCCTATAACTCCCGATTCGTGTTCCAATTCTTTTTTGTTTAGTCTTGCTTCACACATTTAAACGCATATGAGAACGATCTTCGCAGCAGCAGTGAAAATAATTGATAAGTTACGATAAGATAATAATTACGGTCTTTTTGTCCAAAAGTCTTTTCGTTCAAACAGAGTTAATAGATATCTATTAACTCTGGTCCAAAAGTCTATTCGTCCAAAAGTTTTTTTATTTAAGTCTGTTCGTCTAATTGTTAAGTCTTTTCTCGAAGCAAGTAAATAGCTTTTAGAAGGCTAGATAAGGCCTAGATAATTTCTTTATCATGTTGGACTACGTCGTTGGTTATGTCGGCCACTTAGTGATGTCACACTTACGGTAGTTTCTCGGTTATAAGACGCACTCGGTCACAAGACGCACCCCAAACTTAGCAACTTAGTCAAGCCAAGTTCCCAAACTGAAAATTACATGAAAATACTCGGTAGTTATCTGTTACACTAACAGACGCTAAACAGCAAGCCTAATATTACCATTTTTTTCGCGCGAAACAATTAAACGGGAAGTCCTTATTTTTGTCACTATTCAATAACATATATTGTGTTACAACTTCATTTAAACCAATATTATAACTTCGACGAAAAGACTTGATGTTGAACGAATGCACCTTAGACTTTAAACGAAAAGACTTGGAAAAAAAGAATCTTGGACGAAAGACCGGATACCCAACGAACGAATGGCTTTTTCTTTCCTTTGCTAAACAATTTCATTAGGAAACGTGGCCTTCGGCAATTTGTGTCATCCAAGTAATTTTCGGCTACCATTAAGCTTATCATGTTGCGTTTTCTCTTACTTCCGACTCGTATTTCAATTGTTTTTTGTTTCGTCATGCTTCAGCAGTAGTGAAAATAGTTCATAAGCGATTTTCATATATTCTTAGCATTTCACACATTTAAGTTAATCGCTTTTCCTTTATTTAAATGGATAGCTCTCCTTTTGAACTTTTTATGTTCACGTCTAACAGCTGAAACGCGAAGGCGTTGTTAGGAATTTTGAACATCTGTTAGGGACGGATCATTATTTTTCTGGAGGGTATGAGAAATTTTCTTCTACGAACATTTTTTTCCCATTTTTTTTCCAACAATACATCATCTTCCTGCAAACATTTTTTTCCATCAGTTTTTTTCAATACTCTTTTTATTTGTAATAGATATTACCATTGCTTTATTGAACTATTTTACGAAAAACGTAATCAATAGGGCAATAGCAACCTATTTTGCATCCTCGGAGACCCAGGGGCTGAGTCGATTTCAAGTTAGGGCATGAAGAGCCCCTGGGGACATTAGGGAGCTTAGGCAACCACGACGACGAACGGAGGACGACGACCGGAAGTAGCGAGAACGTCACTGCGCAAGCGCGAACCAAGAATTCCGTCGTCGTCTTATCGTCGACGACTTGAGATGGACCAGTTTCACGTCGCCGTAAACTTTCGAACTTCAAAGCAGTTTTTCTCATCAAAAGGTGCGGTTTTATTGTCATTGTTTTTACAGTCTACGGCCGGTTGGAGTTTGTATTCGCTTCTTCGGTTGATTTAAACCTCCCTGTTCAGTTTTCTAAACAAATAAAATTCGAAAACCGACTAACTCATTTTCCTTCCTCTGCACAACAGATGTCAAGTCAAGCGGTGAAAGCGACCACGTTAGGTTTAAACTTGAGTATATTTTATGAAAGAAGTGCTGTTTATCATTTTTATTGAATAAAAAGGTTTAAATGGCAGTGCAATACACCTCTGCGTTCGGTCAAAAGCTGTGTGTATACACCACTTTCATAAATGGCTGCCGGATTGATATTCCTTTGTTTAAATTCAAATTAGCCTCACTAGCCTCGCTTGAGATAATGTTTCTTTTGAATTTTGAACTGGAGAACGAGGCGAGACAGACTAATTTAAATTTAAACAAAAGAATATCAATCCGGCAGCCATTTTTAAAAGTGGTCAATGGAACTGTCGGTTTATTGCTACTAAAAAATTTTGCGTGTTGCTGTTCTTCCGTCGAGACGCTTTAAACAGCAAAGAATTTTTCAGATCGGTGTGTCAACATGAGCGCGAATACCTCTCAGGTTTTGCGAATCTATTTTCGAAATGTTTGATAAAGATCTAGATTTACAGCCATAAAAATTATTCCGACAAAATCACACGGGAAAAAATAGTATTCTTGTTTGAAGCGCGGCGACTGATCTGTGCCGATCGCTAGCTAGCATTGATTAAAATTGACAGACTTGCGTCGTTTGCTCGCCAAAGGAAGGAGCATCAAAGGTAGAACATATCAGGCTAAAGCACATTGAAAATCAGGCAAGCCTTGCGCAAAATAGGTTTGTTTATACCAGCAACACTTAGAACTGAATCTAAATCTCGAATAACTTCCGTAAAATATATATTTTAAACTTTTATCATGCGTAAATTATTGTAAATAAAGCTAAAGCTTAATAATTCCTTGGACTTTTGATGTTCAAGAATTGATAACCCACTCTCGAACTTCCGATATAGGTGAAAATTTGATCCATGACTGAGAAGGTTTTGAAGGTCTCTGAACGATGTCATTTCTTAAACTGACGAAACGAGAACAAACAAAAATTTCAGACGTCGTCGTCCTTGAGAAACTTCACTGCTTAAGTTTCATTTTCCCGCTAAAAACGACGTCCTCGTTCCAGACCCTCCGCGATTACTTGACGTCGTCGTCGTCCCTGTCGTCGTGGTTGCTTAAGCTCCCTATTGTCTTACAGGACTAGTTCCAAACGGTCGCAGTCGTTCTGCCATCTGATTGGTGCCAGAAAATCTTTGTTTTTTTCTGCCCAATCAGAGTGAAGTGTGCTTTAGAGTCCTTTCGTGTGTTTTAACACAGACATAAACTAGTTGCTCAGTTGCTCGCTATGTTTGTTTGGACCTTGCGACGGAGATTTGCTTGAGGTGAAAAGTTTCAGTCTCAGCACACAATGTAAGAGAAATCGATCATGTCCGCGAAAATCTTACCTGAAATTATACTGAATACTTTCGCAGGTATCACTAGAGAACGTGTTTTAAAGTTTGCGAGGTCTGTATACAACACGATGGTTGCAGTCATTGATATGTCGCTTTAAACGTTAAACGAGATTTAAGCTTAAATCTTTCTAGATTTTTTGCATAATTTGCTGTGACTGAAACTTTGCCAATCCCGGGAAGCTATTTCGTCGCACGGGCCACGCAGGTATGTCGAGCAACTGGTACTTGCGCAACTTTCTGTGCGTGCCAAAATCTAATCTCATCTTCGCTTGAAAAAAAAGAAAAGCTAAGCGTGGAAGCATTTGCTTATTAGATGTGCGTAGATGACCCTGTACTACTAAGCTGACATTTACAATAAACAAACCCGCCCTTTCCATCCAATATTTCTTGGTCTTTGGTTTTGTTTTTCCCATTGAATACAGCATCGGATCGATTCCCAATGATCAAAGGTATTTAACTTGGTCTTCAACAATCGACAGAAGAGATGAAATGACAATGACCAAGGGACAAGAAGAGAATCCGTGGCCTTCCTAGCTCAAGAATTCAACACTCTAGGCAGCAGTTGATAGATTAAACTCTTTCCAAATCCCTTCGGTAACTGCCCGAAAACATCTCTCCTTCCCATGATGTTCTCGTTAATAAGTTTTTGTTCAGATTTTAATTAGCTAACCGGAAACACAGCTAAGCTTTCTCTTAGCACTTGCTAGAGGTCGTCCACGAACTTAACGTTCTCTGCAACCTTGGCCGTATTGTGAACGACTTTACCACTAAGATTAGATTTTGGCGCGCACAGAAAGCAGAAAGCTACGTAGGCGAAAGCGCCAGTTGCTCGACATACCTGCGTGGCCCGTGCGACGAAATAACTTCCCGGGATTGGCAAAGTTTCAGTCACAGCAAATTATGCAAAAAATCTAGAAAGGTTTAAGCTTAAATCTCGTTTAACGTTTAAAGCGACATATCAATGACTGCAACCATCGTGTTGTATACAAACCTCGCAAACTTTAAAACATGTTCTCTAGTGATACCTGCGAAAGTATTCAGTATAATTTCCGGTAAGATTTTCGCGAACAATCTGATCGATTTCTCTTACATTGTGTGCTGAGACTGAAACTTTTCACCTCAAGCAAATCTCCGTCGTACGGTCCAAACAAACGTAACGAGCAAGTGAGCTACTAGTATATGTCTGTGTTACAACACACGAAAGGACTCTAAAGCACACTTCACTCTGATTGGGCAGAAAAACACAAAGATTTTCTGGCACCAATCAGATGGCAGAACGACTGCGACCGTTTGGAACTAGTCTTGTAAGGCAATGTCCCCAGGGGCTCTTCTGCCCTTAACTTGAAATCGACTCACAGCTCCTGGGTCTCCGAGGATGCCTATTTTGTTGATATACGCCCCAATCACCTTTTCAAAGTTTTTGGCAGCTACCGACGCAAATAAAGCAAAGAGCATACAACAATAAATTCCCATTTTTACAAGAAATATTCAGCAATTTTGAGATTTTTTATTTGCTTAATACAGAGTGACCACTTTTTAGTGCCCAAATTGTGTTAATTTTTACACTAGTGCCTCAATTTGTTATTCTATTTTTGTTTTTACTTCAGTTTTGGTAATAATATATTTTAATATCTTTCCTGACTTCTCTGCAAATTTTTTTTTACCCTATTACGTTTGCAAACAATCTATTTTGTCCTTTCAAAACCTGAAAACAATTTTATTCAATATTTCTCATGCCCCCCTTCCAGGAAAAATAATGGTCCGTTCCTTTAACCCTTATTGCAGTCTGATTGGCTATCGAGGCGAGGTCAGTTCCAGAGTAAAATTGCGACTTGAAAGCGAGGCTGGCCGATTGTGGATAGACTGGTCATGCACGGAAAATTCTGAGAGCGGTATAGCTTGAAAATTACACAGCTCTTACCAGTGAGGTCATAAACTGGCATTTACGTTTTCCGAAAATGTTCAAACAGTTATTCAAAACATGCAGCTTGCTCGACGTCTTTCCTTATCCTCAAAACCTCTGGCGTAACTGACCGATCCGATGCTTGAGCCGCTCTCCGATCTAAGCTACAATCCGATCTGAGTAAAAGCCAATAAGAACAATCTCAGTATCAGCAATCAAGTGTAAGTTTTAAACGTTAAGTCGTGACAACAATCTCGCTGTGCAAAGCACCCAAACAAGTTCTCCTCGTGTTCGCTAAACAACAGGGTGAAAGAAATCCCCAGAATGAAAACTAGTGTGACACGCAACAAATCATTTAGTAGAAATTTAGAAAATTAACTTAAAGATTCTTTGTCGTGTCCCATGCACCAGATTCTGGTTTACTGGAACGAAGGGGAGATCTGTTAGACTGACCATATGATACACAGGAAAGAACTTGTAGCAAAAGCAAAGTTCTTCACTCTTTCACTCCCGAGATCTCATTAGTAAAATTGTGTAATTCTCTTTAAGTGCTGTCTACCATAAAACTCTTATATTAAATGATGTTAGATTGGAGAGTTTGGTATTGGATTGGGTCAACTTGTAATTCCCTAGTAATTGATATTTCTCTGAATTCTCATCACTTGTGTGCTTGGTATGGTTTTGACATTGTAAGGAGAAATTTTGTTTTAGTCTAACTCCTGCTGTCACTGTTGAGATTGCGTATGAGGTCCCTAATAAGGACACCAACTTAAAGATTCTCTCTTCCAACATGAGTGCGAGCCCTCACGGAACTGAATTAATTTGTCACCTCTGTTTAATTTGTAGATTGCTTAGAAGGTGTGGAAAGTGGGAAAATCGAGGATACCCTACTACTAAATGGCCCATCACAGGCATTTCATTTCAGTCCTTCCATGGGAAGACTGAATAGTGGCAAGGCTTGGTATACCAGAGGAAATGGGCAATGTCTTAAGATTGACTTACTGGAGCTCAGGCATGTCTTGGCCATTGACACTGAAGGATACCAAGGAATTTTGAATCACTATGCTGGGACTTGTGAGATAAAGAACAGTTATGATGGCATAACATGGCTTTGTTACCAAGACGAAAATAACAAAAAAAAGGTACCTGAATATTTAATCACAATAATGTAAATATTCATTCTTTCAGGAACATTACTTCACCAAATGATCATTTGCTTTTAATTTCTTTTAAAAATATGTCAAAAATAATTTGATTGTGTGTTTTAGGGTTTATATTTAACAATTATTCGCTGAAGGCGAGATGAATATCGTCGAATAAACCCTGGGACGAAGTCGAGGGGATTATTCGAAAATATTCACCGAACCTGAGGCGAATAATTGTTTTAGTATAATTTCCGAGCTGAACAACAGAGAAATTTCTAAAATCAGAACATTTTAGTAACATTTATTAACATTTTATTTTAATTAAACGGCGTGGAGCGGTTTATATAGCGTCATATAAGGAACCGTTTGACCAATCAGATTGCTGGAAACTCTTTACTCAGCTCTGAAATTATACTAAGAAATATTTCATGAATTTTTATGTAAATAGAAGTTGAGTTTCATTAAATTTATATTTTTATACAAAAAAAATTAACTCCTTACTTAATACATAATTAGTTAGTACTTAGCATTTTTTTTTGAATGTTTCTTTTTGGTTCTTTTTTGATCATGATAATCATGGGGATCTATCAAAACATGTTTGTTTTCACTATTAGTAATTCTTATTACCATTATTTTTATATTACCAATGATTCACTTTCAGCAATTTATTGGAAATAGTGACACAGTAACGTACAATTACTTCAGAGGGGCATTTGAGACAAGATTCCTCAGAAAAGAGTACAACAGGCTTTGGTGCAAGTGTCTCAGAGTTGAAGTGCATGGATGTAGCGACTGCGCTGGTGAGTGATTTTAATAGATTGCCCGCCTTACTCCTAAGAGTTACAACTATCTAAATTCTCCTTACCATATCACTGCAGAAGCAGACATAAAGGTCATGAGAATAAAGAAAACGATAACAAACTAAAACATCCCTTGATTGTATATGTTGTAGTTCAATTTTATACTTCAACAGGTTCAAATTTTATTTTCCTTTGTTCTCGGTCATGTTAATGTATGATAATGCTCGTTTGAAACAAAGGAAAATATAATTTGAACCAAGGATAAAATTGAACTACAACATATATATATAGACATCTGATAGTATGGAGAATACGTATACTGATCTGAGATTGTAACAGGTTGATGGATACTTTTAGAAGGAGACACTTGTGTCAACCACTGTCCCCACAAAACCTTATGCAATAGTCTTTTAACTCCAGCGTTGATTATAAGTCTAGAACTGCAAATATTCTTTCCTCAAAATGATTAACTGAAGTGTTTTTAATTGCATTTTTTACAGTTTGCTCCTGTTTCTCTGAGTGGCCTTTTTTTCTGATACCAGTTACCCTCGCAAATGAAGGACATGTGGAAACTGGGTCAGATAGTGGCTGTCAAGGCTGTCATGTCCCTGGAAATGCAATATACTACAATTATCTGTCAGAAAACAAGTGGGCCAGGGTATATCTGCAAATCTTCAAAGAGGAAAGATCAGAAGGGAAACTAGTTTTCAAGGTTTTGTGTCTAGGGTGTTGTAAATGTGTTTATAATCGAACTTTAGCCCAACTTCTTTAATCTTTTACAGTTAGAAGGCAATTTTCATATAACCAAAGAGTCTTGCGTATCAATGGATGATTTATTGCATTTGGAATTTTAGGGACCTATTATCATGGAGCCTGCTTTGTATGCTTGCAATAAATAGCAGAGTAGAAGTAGCAAAGTACATCTATCTAGCAAAATAATTAACTAACAAAAATTCAGCCGTTGATTTTGATCATAATGCCTTGCAGACAACTTCAGTCACTGTGACAGAATCTGTCACCATCATAGGCAAAAAAGATGCGCGATCAAATGGAGATTACAGTGGATTTTCTGGTGTCAGGATTGTCATTGCAGTGGAATGTGGAGTTATGTTTGGAGTTGTTCTCATTGTCCTTGTTGTATTTTGGAAGCGGAAGGAATTGTAAGTCTAATGTTTTGTGTGGTCAGTTTCAAATTAAATGTGGCTGTCATGTGGTTCCAGTCATAAAATGAAAGTGATATTTCTTGTAGAAGCTGAAAAGTCAAGAGTACACCTTATGGTGTTACAATTTTGAAAGGGCTATATTTAATTTGTTAAAATTTGCAGCAGGGTGACCATATCTTAAGAAAGGAAATCCTGCAGTTGTGAGAAAATCTATGAAGAATTTTCTGAGACCATCCCTGAGTACTGTTTGTTGGAATTTCCCCATAAAAAACATAATATTAGTAATTGCCATGCCATGCCAGCTATTTTAAAATTTAATCCTTTCATCAAAATATTTGTGAAATTAGTTTGACTGCGAAAGTGTAGGTGTTATATAAGGTGTATTACAAAACTGTTTCCAGCCACGTGTTTTTTTTAGATGTAGCTATGTTTTCTGAATATATTTTATATTCGATTTCCTCATTCAGGAAAAACAGTCAGCAAGAAACAAAGCCAGAGGGTTAGTTTTATCTTCATTGCACTTTATTTCAAAAATATTTTATAAATAAACCTGAAACTTTAAGGTACAATGTACATTAATTATTCCAAATATTAAGCATTGCAATCAAAGCCTATGATTTAATGCCCAGCTTGTAATTAGAATAGTTTTACGCAAGTAGCATAAGGATATATGCATGTTGAAAGAATGTCATCCTACATGTGAATGGGCAAAGGCAAGCTCTTAGGGAAACGGTAACATTGCATTGATACAAGGCCAGGCTTGGGAGGAATGCCTCAGGTTCTAGAGGTGGATTGTTGCATCATTATGGGTCTCAAATGCCTGATGCAAAATTAGCCACAGTTTTTGCTCTCAGATTGGCCATTGCATCATGTTTCCAGTCAGACTGTTGTTGATTAACAAAAGCTTTAATTAAAGTCAATTAACTCTTTAACTCCTGCAGGTTCCTAACATGTGCAGTCATGTAACGTCTTCCTGTAAGATCCAAAGTAGCATTATCCAGTAATCAGGTTATGAAAACACTTACACTTATTATCAGGTAGAAATTGTTATCTTGATCTAACATTAAATTCTTGTGACTTAAATGTACAAGAAAATGTCTGGCAGCTCAGAGGGGAGAATTAAGAATTAGATCTTTGCAGTTAAAGGATTGAAGATTATTAGATTTGAAACAGCAGGATTTTTTCGAAAAAGAAAATAGTAAGAGTCTAGAACCAAAAATGAGTGTTCTGTTGAATCTAACATTGACATAAATAGCTTCTGAATGATAAAGTTTATAGTACTGTTGTTTTGATTGTTTTTTTAAATCAATTTTTAATCCTACAGCTAGGAACCCAGTGGTTGAGATTCACAACCAAATTCAAATGGAAAGACCAACAGAGCATGTATCAACCTCTAGTGAACAAGACAGACAATCGACATACCGAGGACTTGTTAACATTAGCAGTAAGTTACTTAAGAACAAAATGTCTGAGGGTGTTTATGCGGGATGCTGCCCAGTGCCAGATGACCAAAATGTACAGACCCAGAAGGGGGGCATGCCATACATTCTGTCATATTTTGTCATATTTTGTCATATTCTGTCATTAGGTTGACCTGTATATGACAATTCAGCATTATTAATAGTTAATGTTACTAATTTTCTTCTATAGGCCTGCAGTGTTATCAATTCCTCGCAATGTGGCAATTGGCTTTATTATTTTGGATTTCTAGCATTGCAACTCTGACAAAGGGTAATTTTTGTTGATTTTGATAAATTTGCAATTACTGTCAGTAATAATGTAACATTTTTTTGCGTAGATTTGATAGCCTTTATCTTTCACTTTTTTATTCCAGTGATGGGGATAGGTGTCAATTATCCCTATGAGTTTCGTGGACTAATTGTAATCCTTAAGTCTCTATTGTGCCAATTATCAAATAGTACTGCAAATGGAGGTGGGAGGCGCGGTGGCCTCATGGTTGGTGCGCTCGACTCCGGATCGAGTGGTCCGGGTTCGAGCCCCAGCCGGAGATATTGTGTCATGTTTTTAGGTAAGACAGTTTACTCTCACAGTGCCTCTCTTCACCCAAGTGTTTAAATGGGTACCGGTAATTAATGCTGGGGGGTAACCCTGCGATAGACTAGCATCCCATCCAGGGGGGAGTAGAAATACTCCTAGTCGCTTCATGCTATGGAAACCGGAGTTAAGCACCGGAAACTGATGGGCCACAGGCTCGTAAACAGTGCTGACTTTACCTTTTACTGCAAGTGGAACACTGTGTCCTGAATGGTTGGTTACAATTGAACCTTGTGGGGAGTGGTGTGGGCCCGGTAGTCTGAATATGAAATATGTCTTGAATATTAATGAGCCACAGATAAAACTCAACGATGATATATATTATTTAGTCAATATTATGCAAGAATAAGAGTACATTCTCAAATGATTTTGTGTTAACTGTTAACATTAAATGCATTCAGCACAGTTACAGTGCATGTGGCATAATTCTTGTGCAGCGGATCTGTATTTCATTATTATGTGCTCTAACTAATGGAAAAAAAAGTTGTTATGATTATTGAATTTAATGTATTAAGGCAACAGTGAAAAAAAAGCCATTTTGTATTTGATGAAGATAACTTTTTTGCTCTTAAATCACATCTTTGTGTTCTACTTGTGTGTGTTTTTATTATTCTAGGTCAAGGTGTTTCACAGCCACAATCTGCCCCTCCTAGAATTGTAGATTTCTTCAAAGGGAATTTGATAAAGCCAGAAGAAGTTAAGTCTGCTGCTAAAAACTGGGGCTTCAGACTCTTATGTGATGCGCAGGGACCTGGCAACCCATTAGAGTGGCGATGGCAGCATAATGAAACTGATATTGTTTTTCCACATGCCCGGTACACACTTGGTGCTTATGGTTTGTTAACTGGAAGTCTCCTGACAGCTGAGGATAGTGGAAATTACCAGTGTTTTGTCAAGGACACCATTACCAACAAAGAAACATTCAGTAGAAAGGTGCAAGTCGCAGTAACATGTAAGTGACAATCGTTTGCTCCGGTGGTGGACCTTAATTAATTGTCAGCCTCAAATGAGTGACCGGGTAAAACTGCTTTCAAAATATATAGGCAGGAGGAGGGGGGGGGGGGGGAGGAATGTTTTGCTGAGGCCCAAGCATCTGATTGAGGTCCTGATCACTCAAGGTTTTGGTCAAACTGACAAATGAATACAAGAACTGTCCTGAATAGTGCTGATGTGACATTCATGTACTGCTGCCTTAATTGGTCAACTCTATACTTGAAAATGTTAAGAGCTTAAGCAGAAGTAAGAACCCTCTGTTAAGACCTTCTGAAAGTTTGTTACAGCTGGTATAATCTTTAAAAATTAAAACCAATCCTAATTTAGACTTTCTTTATTGTTTCCTGCAATGAAGTTTGCCAGACATTAATTTTTGAGAAAAGGGTTATATCCTAGCTTGCACAAAACAACTTGAAG
This sequence comes from Stylophora pistillata, assembly GCF_964205215.1. NCBI lineage: Eukaryota > Metazoa > Cnidaria > Anthozoa > Scleractinia > Pocilloporidae > Stylophora > Stylophora pistillata. The sequence goes on from NC_142523.1 coordinate 7,329,627, forward strand.
TTGAACTATTTTGAACAAGTGTTATCAGAATTTAAATTTTCAGCACTGTTTTGTGGATCTGTTAATTTTGGAATTTATGTTAATATTCTTCATTTCCTTTAGATGTTGATGATTTTGTCAATAAAACAGACATTGAAAAGACAGTGAATCTTGGGGATCCTTTTTCTTTCAATTGCCCACCACATGGTGGCAGTTATGGTGCTTCTTATACTTGGGCAAATAAGGAAAACGTCCAGCTTAACAGAGATGAACATATAGCCATTACCCCAGTTGGAACACTACACATCATGTTCATCAATCAAACTGATGTGGACAAAATCTCAGCATTGAAAGGAATTGCTTGTACCATTGTTGCAGCAAATACCATCTACCAATCTGGCTTTCTGACTGTGACTCGAAGCAGTCAAGGTGAAAATAGTTATTATAATATTTTACATCTTTCTAATTTTATTTATGCTCACAGTGCTTTAATCTATGTACAAGTCATGTACAAAATGTGTCCTAGCTTACCATGGAGCTGTCAGTATCTCAGAGAAAGAGCAGAGGTGTTTTTAAACTAGTCTGTTTACAGACCCAGATGCCTCAGATGAGCATACATACAGTACTGGCTGTAGGAATAGCAGCACCTGTACACGCATAAATTGCGTGCAAGATGGCGGATTTATGTGCAGGCTATGCGCGTGTAAAATTTTACACAAACTATTTCACATAACTTGTTCACGCAGTCTGCTTTAATTTTAGTCAAGTAAAAATTTCTATGTCCATTACATGCAGCTTGCGTGTATTTTCTACCTAGCTGTGAACATGAATTTAACAGTGGAAGTTAGAATCTCATTCAGTCTGTATTTTAATGTTTAAGAAATTGAGCCTTGCATATGTGTTCTTAGAATGACGTTTTATCATCGGATTGCTTTCATCTTTTAAACTTTTCCCCCTCATTTCAAACCACGTTAAGTGAAATTTCCTTTATGGGGGTATCCCAGATTCGATTGATTAAAAATCAAAAGTTTTACCTGTAATGAGCAAACGATCGATGGAAATGCTTGAGATCATGTGACATAACCAAAAATAACCAAAATCAGAACTTGTGGTGCTTTGATTTAGACATTCAATATGCTAGCTCGGTTTGAGCGATGGCACGCAGTAGAAAAGCAAAAGGTTAGATTCCACTGTAAATGGGAGTACTTCAAGTATACATGTCAATATTTATATTCAAGAAGGAAGTTTTACACACTTTCATGCATGTAGGGTCAAATGTGTGTTATTTTGGATTCTGTTCCCGTGATTGTTTTCACATTTTTAAAAATGCAGTTGGTGAAAAATATTACCCTGCCAGCATTTACAGTAAAGATCAACAGAATTGTATTTTAACAACAGCAAAGTAAAACTTTTAGTAAAGCTGGACTACTGTAAAGTAAGACCCACATGTTTTCAATATTCTAAAAATTACATGTTAAAAAGTGATACATGTACTTATGGTGTGTGTAAAACACAAACTCAACAGCAAGTGTCATGAGAATTTAAAACACATCTTTCTCTGGTTAAACATAAAAAATCAAGCGTTTAAAGGTGAAACTGGATGCTGCGTGGAATGAAGTAGCAAGTTTTTAAAACCACAACACTGTTCATCGATGCTGGCAGGATATTTTAAGTTTGTTTGGGCAAAAACATCGATGCCTTTTACCATGAAGGTAATATGCTGTGGGTACAAAAGTCTTGGTCTTACATTCAGATCAAGGGGCGGGTGAAAAAGGCGAACACACAATCATGCGTTTTAGCATGATCCTAAAGTAGATTTGGCAATGCGCTCATTCACCAACAAAAATTCAAATGGTTAGAGGAAAACGAATGAAAATCAGGGTAGTATGTCTTTACTCTTACATGTAACTTATAGGTATAGTCGCTTTGGCAGTGGTGATTTGTGGCAGCCTTATCATTTTCAGAATTAATTCCACTTGTTCAAACTAAACACGAAATGAAAGTGAAATGTAAACAAATCCAAACATGAGGTGAGCCAGCCAATTTGTGATATTCAGATGACAAAACCTCTTTGTGAAATTTTGAAATGCAAAGTCGAAATTGTATGCATTCTTCAAAAACCAGCAGTGCTGTTAGACATGCAACATTTTTCTGCAAGAAAAAGCCACTTAATTATTACCACTTTGGCTAGTAATTGATGTTCAGCGGTAAATACTCTGTCCTCTTTTACACGAAACTCTGCGAGTAAAATTTCACATGCACTATGAAGAATTTCCATGTATTTTTTACACATATTTTTGTGTATTTCTTTTACTTGCACATGACATGCACATAATTTATGTCAATTGCATGCAATATGGCACATTTACAGTCATAAAACATGTCAGTCTGTAATACTGCTGTTCCTGATGCCAGTACTGTACTTGTATATGTATCTTATGTTACAACCACATTGCTGCGTTAACAAATACATAAACTACAGTAAAGCTAATTTATACTAATATTAAGCAATTAATGGATAATTTTTTAAAGCATATGATGGAGAAAGAAACAAACACTTGATATAATTATAGCCTGCCACGAGCCTCCTGTGGAGTAGGTGGTGGAGCATCTGAAGTATCAATTAGAAGGTCGCAGTACATGTATAGGTTTGATTCCTATTGGGAGCACTTGGCATTCTTTTTTCTCTGAGCATGCCCGTGTTATTCTCTGAATACATCAGCATTTACGTTATTGTTGTTTTTGTTGTTTTTGTCATTGTTATTATCATTACTGTCGCTAATTATTATGATCATAGTTTCTATCATTAAATTTGTCAGCATACATTTATGTGTACATCTATGTGTATAGGTCTAGTGTTATTACTGTTTATATTATTGTATTTTATTTCTTTTATGTTTGATGTTTAGTTGACCCTGGGATGCAAAGAGCACCTTCCTGGGAAGTAAATTCACTGTCGAAAAGTCTTGAAACAGCTGTAGAGGGAAGAAACAAGACTCTTTACTGCCTGGCTGTTGGAAGGTGATCTAGTTATTGATGGTTTGCCAAAAGAAATTGAAACCCTTTCTCTCCCAAGATCTTGATATCGGTTATATCCAATCATTTTGTACTCTCATTGGCACTGGTATGTTCTTGTACATGTAATTTTGCGGAATGTTTTTTTTTTCCTGACAGATTTGTGAATCACTTATTTCAGGGTTGAAGTTTTCGAATTGGTTGCGTTTTGTTTTTGTTTGCGGGTAAAGGTGGAACAAAAAGTATCATGCAGAAATAATTTGGTGGATTTCTCTGTTTTGTTGACATTGAGAGCCGTACGGTGTAATTTGATTTAACCTGAACCACTTTCCCCTTAGGAATCCATCTTTTATTCTGACATGATTGTCCATGATTTTTGTGCTCTTTATCGTGTAGTTTTTCCATACTGTTCGTAACTCTTTAAGTCCCAGAAGTGATGGAACATGTAAATTCTCCCTTAAATATCCAAAAATTATCCATCGAACAGGTGATGACAATACTTGTACTTACTAGGTAGAAATTATCTACAAAGTAATGTCTAACAGTTAGAGAGGAGAATAATATTACAAGTAACAATCAGATCTCAATAGTTTAAGGGTGAGGACAAGTATCCATTGACTTACTATTTCTAATACTTGATACTTTATCTTTAAAAACTCCTAGGCCTGCTCCAAAAATAACTTGGAAGAAAGATGGTCAGCAAATTGCAAAAGGGCAAAATAGCTATGACATCCCAGACATTTTCTTTGGACGGCAGTTCAAAATCATTGACGTAAAGAAAGACAAACATGAATCTACCAATTACACATGTGAGGCAGAGAATTCACTGAACAGTGGGAACCCTCTGAGTCACAAAATAAATCTGAAAGTTGAAGGTGAGCATGGTAATGTACATGGTACATGTATGTTTGACTGTAAAGTCAACTCTTTTGCTGGGGGACACCCTTAGGAATTGGATGTCCACCATGATGAATGTGGCTATAATAAATGTGGCACTACCACTGTTATATTGGACTACTGATAATACCAAATGAATGGACAGTTTGCTTTGCTGAGATGTGGAAATTTGATAGAAACAGTCCCTACTGTTGTGTTCTGCGAGAGGTGGTATTTTTGTTGATTGGAAATTTAAAAACAAATTTCAGTGCAAAAGTAAATTATTATGTATTGTGTGTCTGCATGCTTATGAGAGAGCATGCATAAGCAAAAGAAAAATCCAATTTCTACTTTCGGAAATGCCCCAGTCTGCCGGCTCATGAGAGATTATCTGCTTACAGGAATGTGTAAATACTTACTAGACTTAAACATTTAAAATAGTGTAAGCAACAGGTATTGTAGGCACAACTAAGCATATAAATGTATTGGGGGTAGAGAGCATACCTTTGAGAATTTTAGGACCCCCTTTCCTCCCCCCTCTGGAGTTTAACCATTTTTTTTTACACATAAGTATTCTCCTTAGATTTTGAGCCAAAATTTCGATGTGACAAATTCGACAACAATTTGCCAAAATCGTCAAATCCATGAACATTCACTTGGTTTGATTAAATTTTGTCAAATCTGCCATTTTTGTTAATGTGTGCATTTCTGGACATAAGTGCTCACAAGGAGTGAAAGAGTTAAACAAGGCCCTGGAAACATAGAAAAAAAGTACTTAACATCAGTATGCATATTCTCCATACTCTGAAATATACCTGGGAAATTTCTGATAACTTGCAATTACTGCAAAAAGATACACTTTAAGATTCCGAGAACACCTTCGAGACGTGGAAAGGAATGACAAGGACACATCGAAATCAGTCGCTGGGCATTTTAATTTACCTAATCATTCTAAGCAACATATGGCAATCTGCGGTCTTTCCTTACACTTAGGTAGCACGGAAAGCCGTAAAAATCTTGAACAAAAGCTCATCTTTCAAACCGGCAGTCTAAATCCCATAGGGATCAACGAACGCTTTTCATTCCACTAATTTATACTTGTTTTTCTCGTTGCCATGTTCCCACCAATAACGTAGCTCCATTTTCTGCCTTTAAAAGCACACACAACCCACAATTCGTCTATTCGCTCTGACGAATGGCTAACGCTCGAAACGTCGGCTTTTGTAATCGTTACGGTGGCCAATTTACCATTTCAACTTTGTTGATATATCCAAATTATTTCGTTACCCCCACCGACGCAGCCCCAAACAGTTTCTTTCGAAACTATCAGCCTTTATTCTCCATACTGTTCTCTATACATTTCCTAAGGTGCTGACAAGGAGAATTTGTCTAACAATCAAAGGCTTCTTTAGTTGTTGATCGTTTCCTTTATTCTCCTGACCTTAATATGTGATTCAGGGATGAGATTGCAAGGAAAAATTAGATGTTAATCACTCCTAGGGGCTAAAAGGTTAATGCTGACATGAAAGTTGAAAATTTCTGTCAGTACTGTAAGCTAAAGAATATCTTCCTTTTTTTTGGCTAGTCGCTCCGCGGTGGCGAATCAAAGCTCCCACTTGGAAGTTGGAGGTAGACATTCTAGGGAATGGCTCGTTGCTTTGCGATGTATATGCTGATCCTGTGCCCTATTTCAAGTGGTACAAAGATGGAAAGAGAATTCTCTCATCAAAGTAAGTAAATACTGGCTGAGCTGGTGGCTTTTGTACTCATTAGCATGCACTGTCTAGAGGTAGAGCCTCTCTAACCGGTACATATGGAGTATGCTGCAATGATTTGATTAGCAGCCACATCACAATAAGCACTCTCTCTCTCTGGTGTGCACCCTGCTTGAGTTTGCGCCCCTACTGAGTCAGCACCCTCACCCCAACTAAGAAAATTAATGGTAAACACCATAGCGTACACTATTGAGTTATGGATGCACGCGGGGGGTTGCTAAGCACGAAAGAAGCGTAAGGGTCTCGCGAGGCCGTAGCCGAGAGCGACTCTAGCTTCTTGAGTGCTTAGTAAACCTCCCAAGTGCATCCATAACTCAATAGTGTACACTGTGGCGTTTACCATTTGTTTTATAACATAACATTGATACATTGTAGCAATAGAGTTTTAATTTTATGAAACAAATCTTGTGTGACCAGAAAAAACAAGCGCGCGGAAAACTAGTCTTTGCCGTTTGCTCACGTCAGCAGCGAACACCCATGGGCAAATGGTGGACGCTGAATTGACCAATCAGAGCGCGCAATTTACTTTGGTCATGTTATAATAAGCACTCCTATACTTCTAATAAATGCTCATATTTCAGTAAGAGCCTGAATTCTGTCTCAGTGATAGCGCTGCTAGATTACATTCCCTACCATTATAACGGCCAATTTTGTAACTCTGTTTTTTTTAATGCGAATTGGCAATGTGGGTGACATTCTGCTGGGGCTTTTTTTTCGGCCTAAGGCATAGAACTGGACTATTCTCGTAGGAAGAAGTGATCAGATTGCTGGGAAAAAAAAGTCAAATCATTCCCTATCTTAAATTCCACAGTCAATATGTCGTAATAGATGATGAGAAGTTGAGGATCCAAAATGCTAGACTGCGGGAGGATGGTGTTTACCAGTGTGTTGCAGAAAACAAGCATGGAATGATTGTGTCATCCACTTGGATCTATATCCGCGGTGAGTAACTGAAGTGTTTCTCATTTACACCCTAGCGTCAGCTTGCTTATTCTTATTCTAGAGCATGTCTAGTTGGTGATCATTTCCTTGATTCTCCTGACCTTAATGTGTGATTCAGGGGTGATATTGTAAGGAGAAATTAGATGCTAGTCACGCATAGAGGATCAAAGGGTTAATTCAAACAACTTAGTGCATTTTAGTGATTGTGATTTGCATTTGTTTTTTCAGCTAAAGCACCCACGTTTTTAAACAATCCTCTGGGTCCCTTTTACTTGTTCAAGAATAGTCAAGGCGTTCTAAAATGCGAACCAGAAGCTGCTCCTCCTCCAACATTTGAGTGGTTCAGAAATGGAGAAAAGATCACAACTGGTGGACGCTACATAGTTCAGAAAGATGGCGTCTTGTTGATCAATGTTGTTACTGAGAATGATAGGGGCGAATATCGTTGTAAAGCCAGGAACATCTTCAACACGACCGAGGATGTTGGGGCAGCAACTGTTTTTGGTTAGAAAGTCATATTTTATAGTATAGACAGGAACATCCTCTCCATAGAAAGAATAAAAGCATTGTTTGGTTCTGTTGGATTTACTGTATTACTCCCAAGATCTCACGATGGTAGTTTTAAGAATTTGGTATTGGATCCAACTAATAATCCCCTAAGTGATGCTTTTCTTTATTCTCATCAACTGTCTGCTTGATATTAATGATTGATAGTATTGATATCGCAAGAAGAAATTCTGTCTTGGTCACTCATGGGAGTTAAAAACCATATCACTCCCAAGATCTCATGAATAAATCCCCGTACTGTATGCCATTCAATTCTTCAGATGTTAGTATTAAGAATTTGTTATTAGGGAGAAATTCTGTGTAAGTTAGTTATGGGAGTCAAGGGCGGGTTTGTCTATTGTTTTCTTTGCCACAGAAAAAACACGAATTACAGTTAAACCAGACGACAAGATTGTTCTCGAGCGCGTTAATATTGACCTTCGTTGCCGGGCTGAGGCCGATTCAAGACTGGAACTGAAGTATTACTGGAGGAGAGATAATGCAGTTGTTCAGTACAACTCAAAGATAGAGTGGTTGGAAGAAGAAAACGTTTTAAAAATCTCCGATATAAGTGTTAACGACGCTGGCATTTACACTTGTGTCGCTTACACGCCTGAGCCTAGGAAGTCGGAAGACCAGGCGTCAGCTAAAGTTTATGTTAAAGGTTTGTTCTTATTAATTCATCGAGTAATTCAAAGTTTCAACGTTTTCCCCTCCCATCCCCAACGAGCATTTGAACTTTTTGAAGATCGTCTCATTGCAATTGTGGGTACTTGAACACAGCTTGTAAGAGGTAGTTATTGACAGATCTGGAAGTAGAAATAGAAGTAAGAGAGAAACAAATCGCAGTCCTCAAGTGGTTAATTAGGTCAACCCTTGTTCACTAACTTATCTGCAGTATTTAACCGCATCTTCCTTTTTTTTTTCTTCAGGAGTTCCGTTCCCTCCAGTGGGCCTGAAAGTAAACGAGAAAACGTGCATCGATCGGACAACAGTACTCGAATGGATTACCATCCCCTCCGATGATGCTCCCATTTTGCACTTCCTGGTTGAACAAGAATCGAACCATGAACCGGATGTGTTTTATCTCCTGTACAATGAGACAAACCCCAATGCAATATCCGTCTTGCTTAACCTTACCGGCTGGTCGACTCTGCGCTTCCGCATGAGAGCTGTAAACAGTTTTGGCCCAAGTCGTCCTAGTTTATCCACAGAGCCTGGAATTTGTAGAACATCTCAGTCAGGTGTGTTTGTGTTTCTGTGTGCGAACACAGCGGTCAAACGCAATGCTTGCGCGAGGGGATCAATTTTGGGTGCCCATGCGCCAATTTCCTGCATTTCATAGGAACCAACTCTGTCTCGCAAAATAAGCGAAAGAAATTGAAACGTCCTTAGAAATCCGTAAAAGGAAACAAAACTAGGGAGAAGGAAAACTCGAGATTTTTCGAACACAAAGCTTATTCGTGACTTCTGCCTGCATTCCTTACAGCTCCAGAGAGATTCCCAGAGAGCTTGCGTGGAGTACCAGAGGGGGCCAATGAACTTGCTATTGCTTGGACGGTAAGTACCTTTTGATTTGCCGAAGCTCACCACGTGACTTAAAAATAATCCTGGATTGCTTTGGCATTGCTTTACTTTGCTCTGTGATTGGTCCAGGAAACTCCCGCCACTTTCTCAACCAATCAAATGCAAACCTAAAACCAGTCACGACTTGGTCGCCCGCGTTTTCCCGCGCTCTCGGCCATGTGATCATCTTTAATTTGAATTCTCATTGGCTCTTGGACGTATTTTCCTTTCTTCTGACTGGCTGCTGTGATAATTTTGGTTTTAGTTTGACGACATTGGATCGAAAAACGCTCTGTAGAATTTGGACCATTTTCATTTGAATTGATTGAAGAATTTTTTTTAATTTGACAGAAATTGCCAAAGGCGTACTGGAACGGACCCGGATTTCACTATTTCTTGGAGTACAAAAAAGTCGTAGAACCGGCGAATGAAGATTTTCCTGATAAATGGGAAGATACCAGAATCCTTGCTGAAGGGTCCTCCTTTAAAATCGACAATCCTGGGCACTATGAGCTTTGGGAGTTTAGGATTCGCGCCGGGAACAATTTGGGCCCAGGACCCTTTAGTGCCATCGAACGATCCCGTTCTGGCCAAGAACCACCTGAAGGCCAACCGAAAGATGTGAAGGTGGGGAAAATACAAGCGCGCAATGTGGAGCTTTTATGGCAGCCTGTTGATGCCCCGGCTAGAGGAAGTGTCGATGGATATAGGGTAAGGGACCTAACTCTTTCACTCCCAAGATCTCATTAGCAATTCTCCTTACTGTCTGCCACACAATTCTTATGGTGTTAGTATGGAGAATTTGGAGCTGGATCAGTTGATAGTCCGTTAGACAGTTAATCACCTGATTTTTTCTTTATTCTCATAGTTTTTCTGCTGGATATTGTATTGATATTGTAAGGAGAAATTCTCTCTTGGTCACTCATGGGAGTCAGGGGCTAACTTACTCTTAGCATGGTCCAGGTGTCTTTTAGTTTGTTAAACGAAGCGCGTTAGTACACTGAGCGATTGAAGCGGAGAAGTAAAAAAAGGGAGAGAGCTCTGGGTCGGTCGACTCGTATCTGAGTTTTTTGCGCCGTTCACTATTTCGCCCCGTTTTCCTAACTGAAAGCCGGGGACGAGCTACTTAACAAACTATAAACTAACATTTCTATATGTGACCGTCGGAACGAGCGCGGTGATGTGGATAGAGTAAAACAAATTTAAACAATTTAAATACAGATTCATAGACACATAGATTTACTGTATTGTTTAAACGTAACTTGGTAATGTCGACTTCAAAACCCCAACCTCGATTGTGAAGAAAATCGAGAATCGAAGATTAAGTTGCGAGCTTCAATTTTCTTGGCTGAGAAAAAGTTAATTGTACTTTGTATCTTGATTTGATGATGTTTCAAACAGCTAACAGCTCCAAACGTTTGTAAACTCTACTTAAGCCTCGATAATCGTATTTCCGTGGAGAAAGTAACTAGGATCGTGTTTTGAGTCTCGAAACGTCAAGTCGAGTCAAGTCGAGTCGAGTCGAGCTCCTCTGATAATCTCTGAAGGTTTCTTATCTTTTCTTGTGTGCAAAAATTGTAGATTTTTTACTGGTGCACAATCCTTTCGGCGAAAACAAGGAGAAGAAGACGATCCATTCCAAGCTGTGCGAACTATACCGATGTAAAGGGGCGAACTACCTCTTCAACGGCAGTTTTAGACCTGAAACCTTACACCTCTTGCACAGTAGCAATAAAGGCTTTCAACAGCGGAGGGAAAGGCCCAGCAAGTTATGTAACACATTTTGACACACTGCAGGATGGTATGTTTAAACAATCTTGCAGTAGCTTAATTTGTTTACATTGCATCTGCGCGACTGCACAGTTAACATATATCTGAGTGGTACTGTTGGAATTTGGAATGAGGAAACAGAACAAGGGAATTTATTCAATTTTAGGTACCGTAAGATCATCGAATGAAAAGGTGAAGTCAAATTAGACTGAAGTCAACTAATGCAAATGCAATGCAGCGGTTTTACAAATGAGGGTTCTTGGAAGGCCTAGAGAGGCATTGAAATTGCTTCCTTTGTTCCCCGCTTCCAATCGCATTTGAGCAGGTATTCAATCCGTGCCTTCATTGTAAGCGTTAGAATGTCGGCCTGCTCGCGGGATAGGTGCACCCCTTTTGCTTTGTTTTTACTGCACCCACTTCTAATACTAAAATCTCACTATTTTTTTTACTTATGTTGCAACTTGGCGTGTGTTTAATTTTTAGTTCCTGGACCTCCGTCAGATGTGAAAGTGTACCCATTTGCGTTGTACATCCTGGTCACGTGGAAACCGCCTGTAGAACCCAATGGAATCATTAAAAATTACCAAGCGGGATCTGCTAAATTCAAGGGTTCAGAGCCTAAAGACACTCCAGTTGAGATGACCGAGCTAGAAACGTCGAAGAGGAGGTACCTTATTGGCAAGGAAGTAAAGCAAGAAGAGCTGACAAACTATGTTGTAGAAATACAAGCCAAGACCGAAGCGGGTTACGGTGCAAGTGTGAGAATACCCACTAAAACAGTCAAAGTTTCTGGTAAGTCACGACAAATTTGGAAAATTATTTCGATTACAGTCAACCCTCTCGTATGCGGACACCCTCAGGAATTGGAAAAAGTGTCCGTTACTAGAACTGACCGTCTACAAGAATTATTTCCATAAGCGGACACCAAAGAAAAAGAGGTGGATGTCCGCTTACGGAAGAGTATATGTCTGACTCTTTTTAATGTCAAAGGAACGGAGAGCTTGCTTTCTCGCGGGCAAATGGAGGTTTGACAAAACCTATCCTCTCTGTTGTGTTGCTTTGTCATAAGGTCGATTTGAAAATTCAAGAAAAATTTTATTGCCTAGTTTTCATTATTACCCATGGGGTGTACGCTCACGAGAAGAGAGCTTAAATAAACGAAAAGACCAATTTTAAATTTCACAAATGACTGCATCCGTTCACAAGAGAGTGTCCGCCTGTGTAGATACAGAATTTGATTGAGAGGCATTTAAATTGTCCGTAAGTAAAACTGTCCGCTTACGTGTCCATGAGCGGAGTAATGACTGCACTTGCACGATGATGAACACACTTATCTTAATGCAGTAAATGGTTTGAACCCGGGGATAACATCTTCACACAATCTTATTTATATTTTTCATCCACAGCACCTGCCAAGCCCAAAGCTATCACAGTTGAACCAACAGCAATTGACAAAGTCAGGGTTATTTACAACTTTGGTATTGGTGGAGGATACATTCATGAATTCCTTGTTCAGTACCGACAGAAATGTAAGTTGCACCCATGCATTAGTATGTATCTTCTTCGCAGTTTACCTTATACAAATTTTTTAGGATTCTGACTGGGGGAATTTGCTTAAGTGTCGAGGGGCCAACGCTCGAAACGTCAGCTTCGAAGACTATACACGGTGGCCAATTTACATTATGAACTAAATTGTCTTTTTACACCTCTACCATCGCAACACATAGAAAGGTACTTCCATTTTACATGAATAATAGACTGATTTCTTCATGTTGTTGTTGTTGTTGTTATTAGTGGAAAATGAGGAGTTTGTTAACTCATCGTGGGTCAACTACTTGAATGATGAATTTGATCTGGAGATTGGTGGTCTGGAGTCTGCCTTATACCAGTTTAGAATCATCGCAAGAAACGATCAGGGAGAAAGTCCGCCGAGTGAAATCACTGAAGCCAGGCCCATGCCGGGAATTTTGGGTAAGTAATAGTAATCAATAGTAATCAAAGTTTAATGTCTTAACGTGGGGCATGGTTACCTATATTGCCCGAGCCAGAGGCTCATGTATGAAACGCAAGACAACAACCCACTCATCCCACCCCAGGGGAGGGCATCCATCACACAGTATTCTCGTGCGTGGGAAATTAACGTCTCTTACCCCTAACTCTGCAGGAGACGGGACCTCCATTTATTCATCCCTATCCGAGAAGAATAGGATATCTAAACCATTTCTTGATGTTATAGAAAGGCAGCATATTCTTCTCAATTATTTTAAGACCTTGAGTGTTGGTCCGGCCGGGGCTCGAACCCTCGACCTCCCGCACATCAGTCCAGCGCTCTATCCATTGAGCTAACCGGGAGGCCGTTAAGTGCTACTAATACTTTGTGTTTATGTAGAAGAAGTCGGGTTCGAGACTTGGGTACCAGCGAACTGTCAGAGAAATCTAACAAAATGGCGGGTGGGAGGGGTTCACTTGCGATTGACTGACATCTCATGCAGGGGCTGTAGAATTGCTTGTAGTTGCTTCGTGCTACCGAAGGTGGGATATGTTCCGGTTGTTTGCGCCTCTTAGCTCGAGTGTTGACCTTAACACTGTTATGATAGGAACATTGTGAGAGATTTGGGACGGGGAATACGGGTTTCTCTACTCGAAATGTTACAACCTGACAGTTCCTCTTCCCACGAAATTTATCGACCGACATCCTCTGTTCCTCTAAAGGCTCCTATCATCCCCTCATCCCCCTTACCTCACCCCCCTTCTCTCACCCCCCGTTCCGTCACCCTTCTTTCACCCCCCTTACCCCATCCCCCGTTTCCTCACCCCCCTTCCCTCACCCCTCTTCCCTCACCCCCTTCCCTCACCCCCTTCTCTCACCCCCTTCTTTCGCCCCCCGTTTCCTCATCCCCCTTCCCTCACCCCCCCGCCTTAGAAGAAGGAGACAACAGGAAGTTGTGAATGATTTGGTGCTAACTTGTTCTCTCTTGATCACTACAGCTGGCCAAAGAACATATACTCCGATACTCCAGAGTGCTTGGTTTATTGCCTTGTTGGTTCTTAATGCTATGCTGCTCCTTGTGCTGCTCACACTTGTGCTATACACCCGACATCGTAGATCAAAATACCAAGGTAAGACAATAACAGAAATTAAAATGAGGGAAGTTTGAAATCATGATTTATCGAAGGCGAAAATACTTTTACCCGTTTTCGTTGATGCTAAAAGTAGACAACTTCGGAAACGAATTCAGCTGTGTTTTACCTAATACTCACGCAAAGCCTTAAGTTGTCTTTTTCTTATCTCTCTTTAGTTGGTAAACGCGGGAAGGAAAGAGCTGCTCAACTCATAGAGCGGGAATCATTCGATGAAGAAGAAGGCCCCCCTTTCAACCACCAAGGGTAAGTATTTGCATGTGCTTGTGCATTTGAGAGAATTGAACTCAATTATTAAAGACTAACTTTGACAGAAAAAAACATTGCGTTAAATTTCACCGTGTTTCTGCGATTGGAAGCGTAGGCTGCTTTGTACAAAGTTTAATTTTCGCCAATTTAAGAGTCTAGGTCCTAATCCTGGTTTGTGCAGCGGACACGTGCACAACCAATCTACATATAGAGGCAAGACCAATACAACGTAGATAAGTTTTAAGACGGAGCACTTTATTTCGGCTGGCCAAACCAGCCTTCTTCAGGTCCCCCACTAAAGGAGGCTGGTTTGGCCAGCCGAAATATAGTGCTCCGTCTTAAAACTTATCTATGTTGTATTGGTCTTGCCTCTATATTCATATTCGTTATTTTGGGCCGATTAGATCACTCCTGATCCAACGTACAAGAGTACGATTATCGTCCACGGTTGCTTGCTGAACATTTCACATGTACAATACATGCGCTTACCTGTTCAATGCTCTTGTTTCCTTATAAGTTATAGTGTTGACTTTAACCGCCGGGTTTTTTCCCACCCCTACCCCCCTCAACCATTCATATAGTTTTAAGGGAAAGAGAAGGACGTGGAGAGTAGATTTTCTTGTCCAAGAATACCTTACAAGGTTTAAAACTCGGGTTAAAGCGGCAACCTCTAGGCCAGCAGGTTTTCGATTAGATTAGACTTACATAGGGCACCAGATAGTTGAATTCGTACTTCTGTACTGATTAATGAATGAAGTCTTGTGTCTTTTTAGGGAGGAAAAACCCCCACCTTATCAAAGTCAGAGCTCATTGGATAATCGGGATAGTTACCGTGACAGCCTGGACGACTACGGCGAGGGACCACAGTTCAAAGAAGATGGGTCATTTATAGAGGAGTATGGTGACGAAAAGAAACAACCCCCGGACGAGAAAGATCAGTCCGCATTTGCGACCTTCGTTTGAGGACATCGCCACAGCGTACCAGTGTTGTTGGGTGATCGAAAAAAAAAAAAAAGCTGTGTACAGTTTATCAATTTTGACCACGCGAAAGCCAGAGCTAGCGTAGTATACAAACAAACCCCTTAGTTAAAAGGATTAATTGCAGCTCGTTCTTAATCGTAAATGATTGATCTGGTACAAGAGGTTCACCTCTTCCTCAGGTAACGTAAACGCGCCATCTCATTCATCGGCGATTCTTGGCCTTTTTTTTTTTTTTTTTTTGCACAAGACACTTTTTTGTCTTGCGTGATGTTAGACGACGTAACCCTTTAAACCCAAAAGTGACCAGGTGACCAGCATCTTATCTTTGCTTGAAGTAATACCGCTGATTCATTCAGCACGAGCACGAAAGTCAAGGAAATAATTGCCAATCTGAGATTCTTTGATTGTTACACAGGTTCTCCTTGTCAGCACCCCTGCAAATGTATGGAGAATATAGATATTGATGTCAGGGCGTAAAGAGTTAAACGTCTCTGGCAAGAAAACAGTCAGCCACTCATAAAATATTCGGCAACCAATGACTTTAAACTTTTTTAAATTTTTTTTATGTTGTAAATTGATTCGAGTCTCTTAAACAAATTGTTGACAAATCAGTGCAGTTGTAAAAACCTCAAGTTACCTCCGGAAAGCTCTCTCAGTTAAGAAACTGTTTGGCAATTAAAACACAGAGGAGAATTGTTTCTTGTAAGAGAAGTCGAACTGTGTAAAGTTTTTGTTTAATTTGTTTTCACGCGTTTCAAAACGAGCGGCAGATAAAGGTCATCATATTTATTCTAAATATTGAAAGTGGTGGAAGTGTTAATTGTAGCTGGAATTTGTAGTTAGCTAGTTGCTCTATATAGTGTTCTGTGCATTGTAAAATTTTAAAGAAGTTGGTTTCATCTTGGGCTGTAAATTTTTCTCACGACCTAAGGTGAAGTCGAAGTTTCATTTGTTTCAGTGATGCATTTAAGAGGCTTCGTTTCACCAGGGTGACAGTATTTTATTTTTTTTTTTAACTCTTTCGTTGTTTACATATTTGCGATCTGATTAAAAATAGTTTTTTTTCCTACTCGTGAGTTTCGATTTTTTTTTCGGTTTTAATTCACGACGAAAGCTTTGCAAGATAAGAAAAGAACCTATCTTTAAATTACGGTATTTTCAAATTGACCAACTTTCATTTAAAAAAAATTTTCATTTCCTTTTGGTGCGTGCCTAGGTTTTACTCGACTTGTTGTCGGATTGGTTAGTCCTTTTACGACAACCGTATCAAGATATGGTTTTTATTTGCGTTTCCAGCAGAGTAAATAAATAAATAACATTTCACTGCCATCAACAGTCCACGTTTGACCAATGTAATAAAGTAATATCAACCTCATTCCCGGGACCTTTTCCCCTAGGCGGGAAAAGGCCCTTGGAACGAGGTCGAAGTAATATTTCTTCAGCCTTAAGATAAATAACATAACTTTGTCACTAATTTCAGATCCTGAACTTTAAATTATGGTTCTTCTGTTATTTTTAAGTTTTTTACGATGCCTTCTAGCAGAGTTCACCGGAAAGTAACAGCATTATGGGAAAGTTTGCCGATGTAGTCAACCCCTTTACCCCTTCCCCCAAACCTCACGATGTCCCGGTCAAGGATAAAAAAAAGCCCCACCCTTCCGTTATCGGAATGATGCTGCTAATTTAAGGCGCCCCTACTTTGATTATTTAATAACAGATGTAAATGTTCTTTTAAAGGAGTGTAGTTGTTGTTTTGTAGAAATAAAATTTTTTGAGCCTGCAACTTGTTCGCCCTTGTATTACTAAGAAGCTTTTGGTGTATCAGTGTTATGAACTGCAGTTATCCACGGTGGGACTTGTCTGTAGCATTTTGTAAACATATCTGATTTGCAACTCTCCCTTCGTATTCTAACACATTTCCTTTCAACCAGCAAGGAGAATTTCAGCTTTCCGCTGCTGATGAGGTAGTCACTTATCGTCACCCGTCTGCAAGGTAAAGTATTAGTAAAATATTTTAATTATAGGAAGTTACTTTTTTCTCACGTTGGGAAATACAGAAACTTATATTAGACGGGATATCTTCTAATTGATCTTATTGACTAAGCGTCGAGGTATTTTTTTATTTATGGAAAATCAACCAAACAAGTCTGTTCATTTATTAAATTAAAGCTCTAATAGCAGATACACTTGCGACTAACTTAGCGGGTCACCATATAAGGCAAAAAAAAAAAAATTCCTTCTAACCCCCCAAAATTGGAAAATGTAAATCTAAGTGCCTATAATTGGAAATAGGGAATTACTGGTTAGTTAGCATGACTTTGGGCATAATGCCAGAACATTGCGCATAACGTCGGCATGACTAAATTGCCTAAAAATTCAACAACAACAACACTCATATGAAAGTGTAGTGTGATCGTCCGGGTGAGCGTAGTCCTTGGAAGGACCGTTGTCGGTAGTGGTGACCGACGTTTCGACAACGTGAGTCAAGTTAATAGTTGTTGTCAGTAGAATGTTCTTAGTCCAACTCGTGTAAAATGATTGGTCAGTTCAAAATCAGTGGTCAGTTTAAAATGATTGGTCAGTCCTTCTTTGGACTACAATCACCCGGACGATCACACTACGCTTTCACATGTTACCCTCGGGTTCAAACCATTTACTGCAACAACAACAACAACACTCAGAAGCACAATACACAAATTTTCGAGCATGATTCATCTGCCTCTACATGACGTCGTAAGATATTTGGACAGGAAGTCGGTACTAGTTATAAATTTAGATATCACGGCGTCTTAAGAGGTCTGAACCGATACTGGTGTGCGCCCATATCGCGATCAAAAACACGCTCAGTTATATTTCTTATACTATATATAATCGAAATTAAGCTGTGGCTCATAATTTGCGTAAAAAAACATGCCATCAACAACACCGGCCACCAGTTCTTTAACAAGAATCGTTGTTTTGATGTCGTGCCTTGCAAATCTCCAGCCTCCCCCAGTACAAGCTAGTTTAAATGCTGATGACGTTGACAAGTACGTTATTAACAGGAGAGGAAGGAACGATAGCGACATATTCGAGGCTATTTACAAAACTGGCCACAAATGCCTCAAAGATGTCTGTCAGAACACTTCTGCCTGGGTGAGAAATACTGCACCATGTAGCTATTCGTGTAAGGCCGACACCCCTTTCTTCCTCCTGCAAACAGGAAGTTGTACTGATACAGCAAGTGTAAAGAAATCTCTGTTTGGAAGTAAGTGAAAATTATTGAATAGTAAATGAATGAAGAGAGACTTTTGATCATTGAAGTTCATTTAATTCTTGTCTTCTCGTTTTTCAGAGTTTTTCAGTGAAATGTCAAAGTTTATTTCCACGTGGAATCTTAAAGTGACTCTTTCGGTTTCTGTTAATAACCTGTTATTTCATGTGGAGCTCGATTTTTCCGGTCTCAATCACCACCCAGCCGTATCTACGACTTGTAAACAATTTATGCGCCAAGGACACCAACGAACGTATGACTTTTTCTTTCCTTTGCTAAACAATTTCATTGAAAAACGTGTCTTTGGCAAACTGTGTCATTAGTATTAATTTTAGGCTACTCTTAAGCTTATTATGTTGCGTTTCCTATAACTTCCGAATAGTGTTCTAATTATTTTTTGTTTCGTTTCGCTTCATACCATGTAAATTATCTGCTTACTAAATGGGCTGTGCTCGAAGAAAAATTGAGGGGAGCCCAGTGCTCTGAAACTGTAAAATCCAGGGTGCTCAGCATATCATTGAGCAAAAGTATTAATCTATCTATGTTTTAATCTGCAAGGGGCAATACAGCCCATCTCGGCAGATATACTCACCCATCCCATCCCAGGGGAGGACATCCACCACACAGTAATCTCGTGCGTGGGAAATTAACGTCTCCTACCCCTAACCCTGTAGGAGACAGGGTCTACGGTTTAGTCGTCCTTATCCGAGAAGACTAGAATTTCTATCCATTTCTTGATATTATAGAAAGGTAACACCTTCTCCTCAGTTATTTTAAGAGCCTGAGTGTTGGTCCGGCCGGGGCTTGAACCCTCGAACGGCCAAGGGCTACCAAGCGCTGCTAGACCACAGCCCTGTTCTCGTTTTGCCTTTTTTATGTCTACGTCTTAAGTTGTTAGGAATTTTAAACGATCTTTTACTTGACGGCATGAATCATCGGAGTCTATATGGCTGTCGAGGCGAAGTGTTCAGAGCGAAATTGCCATTTGAAAGCGAGGTTGACCTGTTGTAAATAGATTGGACATGCACGGAAAGCAGCACCGGTAGGGTAGTAAACAGCTTCCACCAGCGAGGCAAGAAGCTGGTAAAGTTTTTCGAAAATGTTGAAACAGTTATTCCAAACATGCAGCTTTCTCTACTTCCTTCCTCATCCTCAAAATCTCAGGGGTAACTGACCGATCCAATGCTGCAGCCGCACTCCGAACTAAGTGACAATCTGACCTAAGTAGGAGAAACAAGTTGGCTCGAGTTTTGAACAATCTCAGTTTCAGCAATCAAGCGTAAGTTTGTGTCAACAACCTCGCTGTTCAAGGCAAACATACAAGCTCTCCTCGTGTCCGCTTAACAACAGGGTGAAATAACATAAATTGTCGAATCCTCAGAATAGAAATTATAACATAACCAAAGTAAAGCGCGCGCTCTGATTGGTCAATTTAGCGTCCCCGATTTGCCCATGGGTGTACGCTGCTGACGTAAGCAAATGCAAAGACTATTTTTTACGCGCGCGCTTGTTTTTTCTGGTCGCGTAAGATTTGTTAAATAAAAGGGAACTCTTTAGCTAAAATGTTATGTTATAAAACAAATGGTAAACACCACAGCGTACACTACTGAGTTATGGATGCACTTGGGAGGTTTGCTAAGCACTCAAGAAGCTAGAGTCGCTCTCGGCTATCGCCCCGAGCGACTCTTACGCTTCTTTCGTGCTTAACAACCTCCCGCGTGCATCCATAACTCAATAGTGTACGCTGTGGTGTTTGCCATTTGTTAACTCTGTCATGCAGCAAATCATTTAGTTAAAATTAAAAAAAATGGAAAGATTTCCATATAACCCCATTCATTGATTATGCATTCATTTCATAAAGGTTTCTTTGCAACACTCTATACATACAACAACAAACATATGAAACATATGTGTGATATATACGACTCTATACATAATTAATGTATGGGGTTATATGGAAATCTTGCCAAAAAAATTAACTTAAAAATTCCTTCTCATGTCACACTGAAGGGGAGGTCTGCCAGACCGACCTCATAATACACAAAAAGACATTGAGACAAGGGCAAAGTTGGTTAGCACCGAATTCTCGTTGCTCTCTGCCAGGAAATTTATATAATGTTAGATTGGAGAATTTACACTTGGATCAACTAATAATTCCCTAATTGATATTTCTCTGAATTCTCACTTGTTTGTTTGGTATGGTTTTGATGTTGTAAGGAGAAATTCTCTGGTCTGACTCATGGGTTGGAATCAATGTGAGATCATTTTTGAGTAATTTTTTTCCCTGTTGTCACTGTCATGATCATGTAAGGTCCCCAATAAGGATTGTAGCGTTTGCGGCGACCAAAATTTAAATTCTCAAGTTCAAGGGCGTGTCGCTCCAAAACGCGGTTAACGAGGTGTTTGGGAATCTATCGAACGATCGATCACAAAATATCGGTCCCGCTTGTGCCAGAGGTTGAGAAAACGAAAGGGCGAAAGTTTACCAAGACTATTCAAAACTTACGAAGAACTAATTAAAGGGACGCTAAACTTTCCTTTTATATGCGCGCGGTGACGCTGAAAGGTCCGATTACAAAACCAGTAGAAATACAGAAAAACAGATAAGCATAGTTACTATTGGCTATCTAAGATCATTCTGTAAATAGTGAACTAATCAATAATCAATCAAAAAATGAGCCTTCTGGCTAATGTCCTTAACAAGGACACCAACTTAAAGACTTCCTCTTCCAAAATGAGTGTGAGTCCTCATCATACTGAATTAATTTGTCACCTCATTAAAGGGACGCTAAACTCTCCTTTTATATGTGCGCGGTGACGCTGAAAGGTCCGATTACAAAACCAGTAGAAATACAGAAAAACAGATAAGCATTGTTACTATTGGCTATCTAAGATCATTCTGAAAATAGGGAAATAATCAATAATCAATCAAAAAATGAGCCTTCTGGCTAATGTCCTTAAAAAGGACACCAACTTAAAGAATTTCTCTTCCAAAATGAGTGTGAGTCCTCATCATACTGAATTAATTTGTCACCTCTGTCTAATTTGTAGATTGCGTAGAAGCACTTGGTTTGGAAAGTGGGAAAATCAGTGATTTCCTGCTAGATGCCTCATCACAGGCTTTTGATTTTAGTCCTTCCAAGGGAAGACTGAATAGTGGGAAGATCAGAGAGATCTCCGACATAGCTAGAGACACAAATATTCTTTAGTCCGGCTTATTTCACCTTAAGAATTGGTCTGAGGTCTGGCAGTTAAACTTCAACGTGAACAAATGCAAGGTTATGCGAGTAACACATAATTGGGATAAATCTGTTCCACAATACTCTCTCGTCCCGCGCGGAGAATGTCTAAGCTCAGTGAGTTCTGTAAAAGACCTTGGCATTACAATCTCGCACGATCTCTCGTGGACTCCACACGCTGTTGAGGTTGTCAATAGGGCCAATAAAGTTCTCGGTCTAATCAAGCGAACAATCGGTCCTGTAAACAAGGAAATCTTTTCCACATTGTACAAGACTCTTGTGAGGCCAATCCTGGAGTACGCTTCTCCAGTATGGTGCCCTTACCTTGTTAAATATATTGTTCTCTTGGAGAAAGTTCAGAGAAGAGCCTCTCGATTGGCTTTAGGTCAGCGAAGGGGTGAGATGTCATATGAAGGTCGTTGTGAAATGTTACATTGGTCAAAGTTGATTGATAGAAGACTATATTTCTCCTTAGTAGAATGCTATAAACTTGTATTCGCGCTGAATGGCCTCCATTTTTGTGATTTTTTTGAGTTTGCTTCAAACCGTACAAGGTCCAACCCCAATTAGAAACTGCCTGTGAAATTGGCAAACTCTAATTGTTATAAGTACTCTTTTTGGTTAAAATCATTCGTGAATGGAATGACCTGCCCGCCAATTTCGTTGAGATAGGTAACTTAACACGTTTCAAAACAGCTCTTAATTATACATACGTATTTCTTAGGTTTTTATCCATCTTAGATTTTATTATAAGCATACATTTTAAAATTTTATTTCTTTGGAAGTTTATTTACATAGGGTTAACCTCTTAGGCTTCCTTTTTAGGGTATTATTTGTGTTGTTCATTTCTTTGATAGCTTAAATAAACTACGTATGTAGTATGTATGTATGTATGTATGTATGTATGTAGGCTTGGCATACCAGTAGAAATAGGCAATGCTTTGAGATTGATTTACTAAAGGTCAGGCATATCTTGGCCAATGTTACTCAAGGATGCCAAGGAATTTTGGAGAACAACGTTGGGACGTTTGAAATAAAGCATAGTTATGGTGGTGTAACGTGGCTTGATTACCAAAATGAAAATAACAAAAAAAAGGTACTTGAATATTTAACCATAATAAAGTGAATAGTCATTCTTCCAGGAGTATATCACTTAACCAAATCACCATTTGCTTTTAATTTCTTTTAAAAAATGTCAAAAAATAATTTGATTGTGTTTTGGGGGCTATATGTAAAATACTTCATTAATTTTTATATAAATGAAGTTCAGTTTCAGCAAATTTTTATTCAGTATGCAAAAACGTTGGACTCTTTACTCACATAATTACTTACTAAGCATTATTTTCCAATTTTTTTCTGTTCTTTGGTGATCATGATAATATCAAGATATATCAGAACATGTTTGTTTACACTAGTAGTAATTCTAAACTGTTTTGTTACCAAATATCCACTTTCAGAAATTTACTGACACAGACACAGTAAAATACAACAATTGGTACTTTAGAGGGACATTTGAGAAAAGATTCCTCAGAATATATCCTAAGGAGTACAACAGGCCTTGGTGCAAGTGTCTCAGAGTTGAAGTAAATGGATGTAGTGACTGTGCCGGTGAGTAAATTCAATAGATTGCCTGCTTTCCTCCTGATAGTGACAAGTATCTAAATTCTCCATACAGTATCACATACTTTATTGTATAGCTCCAGCTTGGGGGCTCTTCTGCCATCTATGAAAATTGAAATATTAAGTTACAAAATTAAGATAAAAACCATTTACAGATAAAAATATGGGTTATAAAGACGGCTCGCATTTCAATAATAAAATAACATCTTAAGGCTTTTTGTGTTTCTGATCTCCTTTAGTAAAGAGTTTTAATTTTTTGCCCCACGCTAGGCGCAAAAGCCTTTGGCAAGTCGAGATCCTGCATTTGGGCAATGTGAGATCGTTTTTTTGCCTGGTGTCTCTTTGGTGAATTTCTGAACGGTGTTGAAATTGCTCATGAAGATAGTCAGAAGTCAAGTTGTTCATGCATTTGTAAATCATAACTAAGTCATTATAGAGATATGAAAGTCATGAGAATAAAGACTTAGATAAGCATGGTTTAGCTTCGATCTACGACAGACGCAAGAAGTTATGAACGGATCTGTTTTTGTCCAACTGAAGTCCATTTCATAAATTATACAGTTTGCTGCCAGATGGACATCTTTCAGCGTGCAACACGCGTTTTTTAACATGCCGCGCTTCCGCACTGATCGTTTCAAGTCTTCATTCGTTCCGGCTATGTGCGCAAGGGTTAATCTGGGGTCTTAGCATCGACTGCGTATCTATTCCATTGCTGTATAATTGTAATTATTTTAGGTCTTAAAATTGTTTGTAAATTTTGTAGTTTTATATAGTCTCGTATATATATTTATCAATAATTGTGAAAAGTACGTAATTCAGCTTATGGCTGCAAAGTACTTTTATTTTTTTGGTAATAAACTATCTAAGGAAATGATCACGAACTAAAATATCCCTTGATTGTGTATGTATAGATGATAGTATGGAGAATATGCATACTGATATTAGATTGTTACGGGTTGATGGACAATTTTAGACGCAGACACTTGTGTCGACCACTGCCCCGACAAAACCTTAATATTCAATATAGTCATTTAATTCCAATATAGATTATTAGCATGGAACTGCATATTCTTTCCTCCAAATGATTAACTGAAGTGTTTTTAATTGCATCTTTTTACAGTTTGCTCCTGTTTCTCTTGGTGGCCTTTTTTACTGAAATCCGTTACCCTCTTAAATGAAGGACAAGTGGATATTGGGTCGGATAATGGCTGTCAAGGCTGTCGTATCCCTGGAAATGCAACATACTATAACTGTCTGTGGGGAAAACAATAGGTCCAGGGTATATTCAGGAATCTTCAAAGGGGAAAGATCCGAAGGGAAACTAGTTTTCAAGCTTTTCTGATGTGGATTGTGGGCTGCGAGCAACGCCATCAATCAGTTTATTGAACTACAATTGAGATATATGATTATAATCGTAACCCGATCTGTCAACTGCGAGTAAGCGAGCCAGGGGGGCCAGAAAAAACCTGCCTCAAAAAACCCCGTAGGGAAAACACAGGACAGGAAATCTGGGACCACTTACGTCCCCCGCCAGGACTTCTAGGCAACAGCAAATAGATGGACATAATAAATACGATAAATAAATTGATTGCAGTAAATATTAAACTAGAACTACAATAGTTATAAACTAGCAAAGAATCACAAATAATCGCAAACTAATGACAAGAAAAGCTCTTTCAACTAAGTAAGAATAAACCGTAAACTGGCGTAAAATATGCCCTCAGAGCAAAAGTGATTTTGAAACGCTTAAACGATCTTTAATTGTATGTTTAATGTATCTGTTCTTCGAGGAAGGACACCTCCACCTAGTATGCATATCCAATAAATCGCCCGTTCGACGCTGCACCAGACCTCATACTTTACGTGCCGTACTTTGAAATGTCGTCAACAAAAGGCTGGATGTACTTCTTTAAATTCCTCTCTAAGAGAAGAATTAGACACGCCCTTGCTAGCGTGGAAATACTCGCCAGATTTGGACTTCCCAATACGACGAACAAGCGGAAGCGATGAATTAGACTGCGACAAAACCTGAATAATTCGTTCAGTAATGGAAACTGGGAGAGGTGTGACCCGCCCGATACTGGTCATTTTTTCGCTTGGAGACATAAATAGACATATGGTCAGCATTAATGGTCACATCCTTAAGGAAAAAACTGCTAATTTCATCAAAAAACCCATAGAAACCAACTAACAAATGGGCTCAACTTCTCAACGTAGGACTTTCTGCTAATAAAAATTGCCTTCTAACTGTACAAGATTCAAGAAGATGGGCTCGGCAGTCTACTGGATAAGTGTTCCGCCGCAGCAGCTACCATTATCCAAAAGAAAGAGCTCGACTCCTCAGGTCTCCTTGTGAATGAAGACAAATCTCATTGGCATCCCATGCAAGTAGGCGAATGGCTGAGTTTCGTGATTAACACTATTACTATGTCTTTTCATATTCCTGAAAGGAAGGTGGAAAAGCTTAAGAGTATTTTAGGCTCTGTAATTGGAGATACGTCGTCCTCGTATCGAGAGTTGGCCAGAATCGCCGGATCTATAATTTCTGTAGCCTTGGCAGTGAGGCCCATTTCACGTCTTCTAACCAGGCAAATGTACCTGGCAATTGAATCACGCTCAGCGTGGGACCACACCCTTCGTTTTTCTCCGGCTCTTTTGGAGGAGTTGAGATTTTGGTACAGCAATATCGACTCGTTTAACGGCTATTCTCTTCGTCCACCCCCTGATTTGTCGACGGTTATTTTCTCTGATGCTAGTTATGTCGCCTTCGGCGGGTTTTCGGCCTCCTTGGACGACGTAATGGCTAGCGGCATGTTCCCGTCTGAAGATCTTGGTCAGAGCTCCACGTACCACGAGTTGAAAGCTATTTATTATGTTCTATTGTCCTACACGGAGAAGCTGCAGCAGAAGAGAGTACAGGTTTTCACCGACAATCAAGGCGCTGCGAGAATAGTTTCTGTTGGCAGTTCCAAAGCCCACCTCCAGTGTGTTGCTGTGAGCATTTTTGATTTTTGTTTTTCAAACGGGATCACTCTTGAAGCACAGTGGATTCCCAGGTCGCAGAATGAGAGGACTAATCCCCTTAGCCGATTCGTTGACAAGGACGATTGGCGCGTCAATCCTTCAGTTTTCCGCCTTCTTGATGCTAAATGGGGTCCTCATACATTCGACCGCTTCGCGACCTATTACAATGCTCAGCTCCCTCGGTTTAACTCGAAGTTTGCCTCTCCCGGATGCAGTGGGGTCGACGCATTGGCACAAGACTGGAGCACCGAAAACAACTGGATATGTCCCCCAGTTAGTCTGATCGTCGATTCTGTCCGTCATCTCATGTCTTGCTTTGGCTGCGGGACATTGATCATCCCCGAATGGCCCTCCGCTCATTTTTGGCCTTTCTTGCGTGAAGGGTCTTCTCGGTTTAGCTCGTATGTCGCGGAAGTGTTTGTTCTGCCTGAAGTCGAAGATCTACTATTGGACGGTCCTGGTCAGAAGCAGATCTATAAGTCTCGACCTTCTATTTTTCGTCGTTGTCCGAAGTTCAGAATGTTGGCTTTGCATTTAGATTTTAGGTGAGTTGTCTAGCCTTCGTGGCATACTTTTTGAGCCCGGCGGTGCACTTTTTCCGGTATCTTTTTTGGTTAGGCATATTTGGATTTTTTGGCGCATTTTAGAGCCTGATTTGGCGTATGTTGTTAGCCTCGTGTGGCGTGTCTTGAGGCCTAAGTTGGTTAATGTTAGGTCCGATGGGGCGTTTTGTTTGGCCTGTAATGGCACCTGGCCTGTAGTGGCACCTGGATTCACTTTGCAATTTAGTAGGTATGGGTAAGTTTATGCCGCGCAGCCGACCATCGCGTTTGGAATATCCTCTTATACCGATATTGCCATTCTGTATGAGCTTGCTTTTTCAGTTTTCCGTTTTCGTTTCCTTCACCTTGTGTTTTTGTTTTTCAGATGGTCTAATTTCCGGGATTTGGAGCGACGCGGCAGCCTTGGAGGACCCATTACTAGGCAGCTTGGTTCCAGATCTTCTTGATTTGCAGTTGGGATCCAGGGCCCCGTCTACCTTAACCGAGTACAAGTCAGGCTGATTGAGATGGCGCGGATGGGCGTCCTCGAAGATGGGCGTCCTCGAAGATGGGCGTCCTCGAAGATTGGTGTCCCTGTCATTCCGGCGAAGCCCTTGCACATTGTACTTTTTATTACAGAACTTACGAACATTTGCCTTGCAAACAATACGGGTGTCTCCCCCATAGAAGCTGTTGTTTATGGCATTAAGTGGGCCCACTCTATGGCTGGGCCAGAAATATGTCCAGCCAACCATCCCCTTGTGAAATCTTCTCTTGAGGGCGCGAAAAGAAAATTGGCGCGTCCTGTTAACCCAAAGGAGCCTTTATCCGTAGACACGCTGCAGGCAATTGCCGAATGTTATGTCGCGAGTAATTCTCTTGCCACTCTTCGTTTTTTGTTCATATTGTTAGTTGGTTTCTGTCATGTTTACCAAAGTGTGGACCATAACAAACCAATTTCAGCTGCATCAGTTTACCAAAATGTACCCACATCAGTTAAAGAACCAGATTACCAAAAAGTGCAGACCCTGGAAGGGGGTACACCATATGCATCAGTGTACAGCCCTGGGTCTCAAACAGAATCTGCCTATGAGCCCCTAAAGGGGTCCGATAGGCAAAATTTGTATGAGCCCCTTCACAAAAGAAACAACTGAATTGTACTGAAGACGTTTGGCCTTAGAGTCTTAAGATGAAGACAAAGAAGCCATATTCGGTCCAAAGTTGGGACCTAAGAGTTATCTATGAAAAAGGAAACTCTGGCTTTCAACTGATTTAGAGTTTTGACGAAAACAATGTGTCAAATAGTGATGGTTGAAAATTGTCTTTTACATTTTGCTTTGACATGAATTTTGATACTTGTAGAAGTGAAATCATTTTCGTGTAGCTATAGCTTGAAGTATACACTGTCGTGCAGAATTCCCAAACGTTATTTTGAATTTGTATTCAAAAAACCTTTGAGAAAACTGTTTTACCATTTGTAATAGACTTGAATATTGTGTTAAAATACAATTTTTTTGCACAGTAAAACATAGAACTTTTATGCAACGAATTGTAGATAAAAAATACCTTTTGTACTGAAGAATTTAAGATTCGTTTGGTCATAAATATATTTGTCGATCGATTATTCAATTTTATCATGAATGGGTTTTCCTTTGGGTCGGCTGACTTTGAGTTCCATTTACCCTAACCCGCGAACAGGGAGAGAGCTGAATGACGTGTGCGCACGCGATAGATTTTGATGCGGAAAAACAGATTTTGAGTCGCTAGCATTGCTGATTTTCTATCTTGTCACTTCTAGGCGTTGTTTTCCTTGCCACTTTTCTTTTACAGAACAACTTCCAAAAACTTCGTACACCCCCTAAGCCTTTTCGAAAATTAAGTCTTTCCTTAAAAACTTTGGAAATAGGAAAATGCCTGAGACGACGACAAATTGCCTTGGTCTCAAATGCCAGCACCCTATTATTTTTGCAATTTTCGCATGCTTGAGCCCGCGTTGTTGACAGTATACCTTTGACGTAACATTTCGATATTAAGCGAGCAGGCCCTCGTTTGCCTGAGGGAAAGTATGACAGGGCTCTAAATTGCGACCGATACGGTCGCCAATGCGACTAAAACTTTTAACTTGGCGACTAAAAGTTCGAGTTTAGTCGCCACTTTGGCGACTAAACTCGAACTTAGTTTAGTTTAATTTAGTTTAGTCGCCACTTTGGCGACTAAACTCGAACTTAGTTTAGTTTAATTTAGTTTAGTCGCCACTTTGGCGACTAAACTAAATTCAAAATGGCTATTTTGAATTGCGAGATTAAAAATTTGAAATGCACAATAGCACGTTTGAATTAGACGACTGAATGTTTGGGTAGTAGAAAAACATTTTTAAAACAACGGATGGCATGTTTGAATAGAAAAACAACATGACTGAATCGAAGAAATATTGCTTTGAATTGAAACAATGGATGTTTCAGTAAACAAATAGCGTATCTGAATTGACAAACAGGAAGTTTGAATAGAAAAATAGCAAGTCTGACACGAGGGTTTGAATTTTGACACTAAAAACGCGCCATATAAACCGGACACTAAAAGTTGTAGTCATTTGCATATCGCATGCACCATCGCTTTTTTAAAAATCCTTCAACAAATAAAAAATTAACCCATTCACTTCTTATTTGAGGGGTCAACTCCAAATTCATACTGCACGGTGTTGATCCCAGTACAGTAAGCCTGAACTTTTCTTTTTCTAACCCAGATTTTTTTCCAGTTTTCCTACTAGCTTATCATCCATAAGATTTCAAGGGGAATCCATGTGGGCCAACGGGTTACACTATGACAAAAAAATCATTCTTGGAAATAGGGTCGGGTAAATTACTGGTGTGTTGGCATGACTTTGGGCATAATGCCAGAACATCGAGCATAACGTCGGCATTATGACTAAATTGCCTGAAAATTCAACAACAGCAACACTCAAAAGCAAAATGCACAAATATTCGGGCATGATTCGTCTGACCATACTTGACGTTTTGACAGGAAGTTGGCACTAGTTATAAATATGGGTTATTAACCAAGCTTGTTCGGTCAAGATGGTTGGATATTGGCTGAGTTCTTTTATCGCACTTTTATGGACCGAGACGAAGTCGAGGTTCATAAAATTGAGAAAAAAGAACGAGGCTAATATACAGCCATCTTGACCGAACAAGCTTGGTTGATAAATGATTCATTACATTGCAAAAATATTTCGCTTTAATAAGAAACTGATGAATGACTGGTTTACTTCGAGAGTCGGGGAAGAAAGCTAACTGTGTTTGTAGCACAACAAACTCACGAGAGTCGTTTCTGTTTTCTTTGTTTTGACTATCCTCTGCTGCTTTTAGCATTTCTATAGCCCACATTGTGCAAGAATTACAAACGTAGTCCTAATTCAACTTTTTCTATGCGCGGGATCGATGTGGGCAATCCCGAGGGGCAAGTTTGGCCCGTCTTGCCCGCTCGGGTAGCCAATCAGAACACAGGATTCGCTTCATTTTGCCCCCAGGCGCTGCGAGTGACGTAAGAAACTTAAATGTTACGGCGTCTGAAGAGGTCTGAACATCTGTGTGCGCTCATATCGCGATCAAAAATTCGCTCAGTTATATTTCTTATAGTATAATCAAAATTAAGCTGTGGCTCATAATTTGCTAAAGGAACATGCCATCAATGACGCCGGCCACCAATTCTTTAACAAGAATCGTTTTTTTGATGTCTTGCCTTGCAACTCTCCAGACTCCTTCGGTACAAGCTAGTTTAAATACAGGTGACGTTGATAAGTGCGTTATTACTGGGAGAGGATGGAAAGATAGCGACTTATACGAGGTTATTTACAAAACTGGCCACAAACGCCACAAAGGTGTCTGTCAGAACAGTTTCATCTGGGTGAACAATACTGCATCTTGTTGCTGTTCGTGTAACACTGACACCCCTTTCTTCCCCCTGGAAACAGCAAGTTTTACTGATACAGCAAGTATAAAGAAATTTCTATTTGGAAGTAGATAAAAATTATTTGTTAATAATTGAACGAAGAGAGACTATTGGTTATTGAAGTGCATTTAATTCTTGTCTTGTCGTTTTTCAGTGAAATGTCAAAGTATATTTCCACGTTGGGATCTTAAAGTGACTATTTCGGTTAGGAACACATTTACTAGCTGAAAGCATCTCTAACAATAACCCGTTATTGCATGTGGAGCTCGATTATTTTTGGTTTCAATCACCACCCAGCCGTATTTACGACTTGTAAACGAATTACGGTATTTTCGTCTAAAAGTCTTTTCGTCTAAGTCTTTTCTTCCAAGTCTTTTCGTCCAAAAGTTTTTTCATCTAAGTCTGTTCGTCTAATTGTTAAGTCTTTTCTCGAAGCAAATAAATAACTTTTATAAGGCTAGATAAGGCCTAGATAATTTCTTTATCATATTTGACTATGGTGTTGGTTGTGTCGGACACTGAGTGCGGATGCTACACTTACGGTAGTTTCTCAGTTATAAGACGCACTCGGCTATAACACACTCCCCAAACTTAGCAACTTAGTCAAGCCAAGTTCCCAAACTGAAAATTACGTGAAAATACTCGGTAGTTGTCTATTACTCTTAATAAAGGCTGATAGTTTCGAAAGAAACTGTTTGGGGCTGCGTCGGTGGGAGTAACGAAATAATTTGGATATATCAACAAAGTTGAAAGGGTAAATTGGCCACCGTAATGATTACAAAAGCTGACGTTTCGAGCTCGAAACGTCAGCTTTTGTAATCATTACGGTGGCCAATTTACCCTTTCAACTTTGTTGATATATCCAAATTATTTTATTACTCTTAATAGACACTCAATAAGAAGCCTACTATTACCATTTCTTTCGCGCGATAAAATTAAACCGCAAGTCTTTATATTTTTGTCACCGTCTATTTATAAAATATGTTGCGTTGCAACCTCATTCAAAACAATGTTATAACATTGACCAAAAGACTTCATGTTGGACGAATGCACCTTAGACTTTAAACGAAAAGACTTGGACGAAAGGACTCCTGCACGAAAAGACTTAAAACCCAACGAAAGAATGGCTTTTTCTTTCCTTTGCTATACAATTTCATTGGTAAACGTGGTCTTTGGCAGTTTGCGTTATCCAAGTAAATTTCGGCTACCCTTAAGCTTATTATGTTGCGTTTCCTATTACTTCCGACGCGTGTTCCAATTAACAATTGGTTCATGCTTTAGCGTGCAGCTGAAAGCATGAACCAATTGTGTTAGAACATAGCCTGTGGAATTGTGCATCAAATCCGACGCGAAAAACGGACAACAATATCAGTTGAAGCGAATCGTGACGGCGCTTTTTGCCAAGTCTCCTTTTCCGTTGTTTTTCTCTTTTTCTGCCTCATTTAAGAACTCTAGCCCAAGGGAAAGGATCGAAACATTGTCTTCGTTTTCGGACTAGTAGGCCGAGTTTCTGTTTGTATCCATTATTGTCGCGGAATATATTATTTTTCCCCACGCTAACAATGGCCGCTCGCGCGAAAAAAAAGAATTCTGGCGAAGCGATTTGCTGACGCTGTCAGCGTGGACCATCGGGATTTTGAGCACGCTCACGTATAATGAAATTAATCGCGCGACTCTGCTAGCTATGTTCTAATTGTTTTTTGTTTCGTCTTGCCTCACACATTTAAATGTATCTTCACAGTAAGGAGCACTACTTAAGCAGTAGTGAAAATAATTCATAAGTGATTTTCATGTATTCTTAGCATTTCACACATTTAAATTATTCGCTTTTTCTTGATTCATTTAAATGCATAGCTCCCTTTTGCATTTTTTATGTTCACGTCTAACAGCTGAAACACGAAGGCGTTGTTAAGAATTTTGAACATCTGTTATGGACGGATCATTATTTTTCTGGAGGGCGGGTACGAGAAATTTCCTTCTGCGAACATTTCATTTTCCAACATCATCTTCGTGAAAACACTTTTTTTTCCATCAGGTCTTTTTTTCAATGTTCTTTTTATTTGTGATAACTATTACCATTGCCCTATTGAACTATTTTACGAAGAACGTAATCAATAGTGTAATAGCGACCTATTTTGTCGATATAAGCCCCAATCACATTTTCAAATTTTTGGCAGCTACCGACGTAAATAAAGCAAAGGGCATACAACAATAAATTCTCATTTTTTCAAGAAATATTCAGCTATTTTCAGATGTGTTATTTGCTTAATACGGAGTGACCACTTTTTAGTGCCCACATTGTGTTAATTTTTGTTCTAGTGCTTCAGTTTTTTGTTGTTGTTTTTTTTGCTTTTTTTTCAGTTTTAGTAATAATATTTTTTAATATCTTACCTGACTTCTCTACAAACATTTTTTTTTACCCTATCACGTTTGCAAACAATTTATTTTGTCTTTTCAGACCCTGTAAACAAATTTATTTAACATTTCTCATACCCCCCCTCCAGGAAAATAATGGTCCATTCCTTCCACCCTTATTGCAGTCTGATTGGCTATCGAGGCGAGGTCAGTTACATACATACATACATACATACATACATACCTACACATACATAAATACATACATACATACATACATAGTTTATTTGATAACGCAGGTTACAGAATACGCGAGACTGAAGTCCTGATGTGGATCTGCCTATCTACTATGTATCTACTATCTATCTAAGTTAAATAATAATTAAGAGTAATAATACATATATAAAGATATAAAACTATGAACTACAATTTAGGATAACATTAACCGCCTCCCGGTTAGCTCAATGGATAGAGCGCTGGACTGTTGTGCGGGAGGTCGAAGGTTCGAGCCTCGGCGGGACCAACACTCAAGGTCTTAAAATAATTGAGAAGAATATGCTACCTTTCTATAACATCAAGAAATGGTTAGATATTCTAGTCTTCTCGGATAGGGACGAATAAATGGAGGTCCTGTCTCCTACAGGGTTAGGGGTAGGAGACGTTAATTTCCCACGCACGAGATTACTGTGTGATGGATGTCCTCCCCTGGGGTGGGATGGGCGGGTTAGGATTGATTCTAAAGCGCTGTTGATCTGTCATTGTAAATAGCGCTCTATAAGTGATAAATTGTTTTTGTTATAAAGAAATTCCTCACTCCTATTTCTTATCATGGAAGATTCCTTATTAGAGTT
The DNA here is from genome assembly GCF_964205215.1 of Stylophora pistillata. Classification (NCBI taxonomy): domain Eukaryota; kingdom Metazoa; phylum Cnidaria; class Anthozoa; order Scleractinia; family Pocilloporidae; genus Stylophora; species Stylophora pistillata. Next base: position 7,363,299 of record NC_142523.1, read on the forward strand.
CCAGAGCGAAATTGAGACTTAAAAGCGAGGCTGGCCGATTGTAGATAGACTGGACATGCGCGGAAAATTCTGAAAGCAGTCTAGTTAACAAGTACACAGCTTTCGGCAAGTAATTCATGGCAGTCTCCATATAGACTTCCTGTATACCCAGTCTCCATATAGACTCCCTGTGTACCCTGTGTACCCTGTGTACCCTGTGTGCTTGAAGGTACACAGGGCACACAGGGCACACAGGGTACACAGGGTACACAGGGTACACAGGGTACACAGGGTACCCTGTGGGGTAGGAGACGTTAATTTCCCACACATAAGATTACTGTGTGATGGATGTCCTCCCCTGGGGTGGGATGGGTGGGTTAGGACAGCAGGTCCACATCAGCTATTACAGCTGCCAATTAATCAACCTGCTTAAACAAATAAATGAACTTGAACTTGAACTTGAAGAGTGACAACTATCTAAATTCTCCTTACTGTATCACTGCAGAAGCAGACATAAAGGTCATGAGAATAAAGAAAATGATCACAAACTAAAACATCCCTTGAATGTATATGTTGTAGTTCAATTTTATACTTCAACAGGTTCAAATTTTATTTTCCTTTGTTCTCGGTCATGTTAATGTATGATAATGACTTTGAAACAAAGGAAAATAAAATTTGAACCAATGATAAAATTGAACTACAACATATATGTATAGACATCTGATAGTATGGAGAATACGCATACTGATCTTAGATTGTTACAGGTTGATGGATACTTTTAGAAGGAGACTGACTTGTGTCAACCACTACCCCCACAAAACCTTATGCAATAGTCATTTAACTCTAGTGTTGATTATAAGTGTAGAACTGCACATATTCTTTCCTCAAAATGATTAACTGAAGTGTTTTTAATTGCATTTTTTACAGTTTGCACCTGTTTCTCTGAGTGGCCCTTTTTTCTGAAACCCATTACCCTCACAAATGGAGGACATGTGGAAACTGGGTCAGATAATGGCTGTCAAGGCTGTCAAGGCTGTCATCATGTCCCTGGAAATGCAACATACTACAATTATCTGTTGGAAAACAAGTGGGCCAGGGTATATCTGCAAATCTTCAAAGAGGAAAGATCAGAAGGGAAACTAGTTTTCAAGGTTTTGTGTCTAGGGTTTTGTAAATGTGTTTATAATCGAACTTTAGCCCAACCTCTTGAATCTTGAACAGTTAGAGGGCAATTTTCATATAACCAAAGAGTCTTGCGTATCAATGGAGGATTTATTGCATTTGGAATTTTAGGGACCTATTCATGGAGCATGCAGCTTTGTATGCTTGCAAGAAATAGCAGAGTAGAAGTTGCAAAGTTCATCTATCTAGCAAAATAATTAACTAACAAAAATTCAACCGTTGATTTTGAGCATAATGCCTTGCAGACAACTTCAGTCACTGTCACAGAATCTGTCACCATCACAGGCAAAAAAAGATGCAAGAACAAATGGAGATTACAGTGGATTTTCTGGTGTCATTGCAGTGGGATGTGCAGTTGTGTTTGGAGTTGTTCTCATTGTCCTTGTTGTATTTTGGAAGCGGAAGGAATTGTAAGTCTAATATTTTGTGTGGTCAGTTTCAAATTAAATGTGGCTGTCATGTGGTCCCAATCATAAAATGAAAGTGATATTTCTTGTAGAAGCTGAAAAGTCAAGAGTAAACCTTATGGTGTCACAATTTTGAAAGGGCTATATTTAATTTGTTAAAATTTGCAGCAGGATGACCATATCTCAAGAAAGGAAATCCTGAAGTTGTGAGAAAATCTATCAAGAATTTTCTGAGAGCGTCCCTAAGTACTGTTTGTTGGAATTCCCCCGTAAAATTAACATAATATAATTGAGTAATTGCCATGCCATTCCGTCTCTTTTAAAATTTAATGCTTTCATCAAAGTATTTGTGAAATTAGTTTGACTGCAAAAATGTAGGTGTTATATAAGGTGTATTACAAAACTGTTTCTAGCCACCTGTTTTTTGAGATGTAGCTATGTTTTCTGAATATAATATATAATTTATTTGAATTCCTCACTCAGGAAAAGCAGTCTGCAAGAAACAAAGCCAGCAGGTTAGTTTTATCTTCACTAGCATTTTATTACAAAAATATTCT